>NC_079212.1:21475704-21775704 GCF_029633865.1 Lampris incognitus | reverse complement strand
CTTGGCTGCAGGAAGAACATTACCCGACTGTTGATTACCGTCTCAGCTTGGTATAAAGATGGCTAACGAACTTCCGATAAGTTACAACGGTTTGTTTTTTGTTGTTGTTTTTTTTAATGTTTTCCGCCTACTACAACACTTTGTCACCCAGTGATAAGACCAGTTATGCTATGAAATTAACCTTAGTGAATGGGATACATCTTGGAGAACCATATGCTTTAGGCGCAGGTCAGTGGATTAATGACGAGACAAAATGGCCCAGTCTTCAGTGGCCAAATATTCACGAATACCTGATCGACACACCAAGTCTTTATTCCCGGGAGAACTTGAAAGGGCAAGAACACAGAGATGTACATGGTCTTGGTTATTGTGAACAAGAGAAACAACTGTATTCTGACCGCGAACTGCACCTGTATGGCTGGGTATGTAACTTAAGTTAATTTACTAAATACTCTTAGCTTTCCATTATTATTTAACCTCTTCAGTCACTGTCGTTAATGTAGTAAACAAAATTTCACTGCTCATTTGCTGCAATTATACAGCTGTGCCTGCGGGCATATCTAGCCTAAACACCATTTAAACTAATGTGTGTAATACATTAGATTGCTAGGAATTAATCTCTATACTATTTTCTTGCAGCTTGGGGTCATGCTGCAGAGGCATGCTAAAAATCAAAAGAAAGGTTGTGGATTGGTATTGTGAACAGTGCAAAAACTTAAGTCAAAAAGATGTACTGTGAAACAAATCATTTAATGCAGTAATAAATTGGCATTGCCTGGAGTTGTATCTTACATTAAAACAATTGAATGTTGAATTAATCTCAATAATAACATTTTTTTACAGTAAGTGTTCATCTTGTAAATAAAAAAAAATTCCTCATGTCACTGCTGCTGTACCTGCACGTAAACATATGACTAATAAAAAACTAGAACCTTGAAATTGATCTTTGACTCTACATACTGGAAAATGAAGATTATAATTCCATGGATCCTTTATCAAAACATTGACAAGTTATTTTCTAGGGACTATACATTTACAAAGGTTTGTTAATGTTGTTGGATGTGTTGCTGTTAAGCCCACTGAGGCCAATTTGTAATTTGTGATATTGGGCTATACAAATTGATTTGATTTGATTTAATGCTGCACACACAATCACCATGTCATCTAAGAGGTCTACCTGTGTAAGTGGAATAACGGTTGTCAGAATTTTGAAATTCTACCTATTACTCTTTCAACGTGTATTCTCACGTTAGATAAACGCCTTGATGTTTCCACTTTTTGAGCAGAGCTGCTTTTTACCTTTGGTAAAGTGAGGGATTCAAAGGGTGGCACCGCATATGGCAAGCTCATCTCTGATGGTAAAACCACAATCTGCTAGTGTCTCATCATTTGCTTCTAGAAGGTCATAAAATACAGACTCAGCTGTAAGTTATTTATCAGAAACACGCCCACCCCAACCTGCGGACAGAAAAGTAATGGCTCCTGCAGGTGACATGCTAACCAAATACTTAACTGTGTTGTGGCTCTTATAATTCGAATATGTTTGGGTTCTGAAGGTTAGATTCATGGGTCTGTTAATGAAAATTTCAGTGCAGTCAATAATGCATCTGCAACGCGTGTATTTAGCTTTAAAACATTTTGGCATATTCCTTAGTATTGCATGCTTGCTTGGCCACTTGATGAGAGGTTTCAAAACCTGGGACATAACAGGGAGCCAACTTCTCATAATTTTAGAGATGTCACATTCGGTAACATTAAATCTGAATGCAATATCCTTGTTGCTGAGCCCTAATCGGAGTTTCATCTGGATAGCCAATAGATGGTCCTCCAGGGTCAGAGAGCCATGCACAACCTCTACACTGTCTTTAACTGTTTGGAGCAACCACTCAAAAATGACACTGGTCAGGCCTGTGAAAAACAGAACCTGTGCTGCTTTGCATTTGATAGAGCTAAAGGAAAACTGTGTTCCTGAGTGTTGCTTTTAATTGTTCATTCCCAGCTTTGAGTTTGTTGATGTCCACACGCGGGTTGTGACATTCGGTAGAAAGTTGGCTGTGCTTCTGTTTGAGGTCATCATGGAGAGCCTTCGGGGCCGTGGGTTCTGAAAAAGAGATTAGATATAAAGATGAATAGAAATTTCACAGTCCTATTTTTCATATCTGGGAAACGGCTACACTCTGGGTGATCATTCAGACTGTGCCAAACAGAATCGTGGCCAAATACTTTTTCACAACAAATGCATAAACAGGACAAACTGATTAATCCTGGTAGTGACTGTCCTACTGTACAATAGTTAAGATGTTAGAAGTTCTTACCAGTGCAAGGACCAGCACCAGGCTCCATTAAGCAATCATCTGGGGAGAGGGAAGCGCGTGTGGATTCTGATGCAGCCTCATCAACAACTTCTTTTTTTAAATTTATTTCTGATTTTTCCTTTTTTTTCTCTCCCAATTTAGTGGCCAATCGATCCCTATTTTAGTTCAAACACCCACCCTCGTACTGCATGCGTTCGCCAACTGCATCTCTCCGGCTGGCAGTCTCGAAGGAGATGCCTCCCCACTTTCGTGACAGGGCGAATCCAGGCCGAACGACTGCTTTTTTCCAACACACACACAGAGACGCATTCATGTGATGAACACAAGCTGATGACTGCTGTCCATTGTTTGACCGTCTGAGGGGGTTTCAGCCCTTCTTATTTTTCTCTCGTAGCTAATACACACAGAAGAGAGCAAGCAGTTAATACAAAACAGTTTATTTACTCAGTTGACCACAGGTTTATCACATCCTCAATTCAAGTGAGTGGAAATCACACGGCACACCTCAAAGGGCTTTATGAGATAATGTAGTCATAACAGAAACTATCTGGCCTAACAGATAATCCTGACAAAAATATAGCTACATTAAATTACTCACCATTTCTTCTCTGCACTCCGAGTCATCATATGTTGAGTCATGCTGGGTGATCACAGTGAACAACAAATCACAAGGAAGTGACCATATTTACCTCTCATGTTTTGCATTGCCTTTGCTGGACTGGGTTGAGTAGGAGAAGACAGACAGGACAAAGTCAGGACTGTCGAAGTCTTCAGATGCCTCTCTTGTACAAATTAAGTGTATTCCAGTGACTTACAGTAATGTTAACACACCAAAACAGGTCATTGGCCTACCATTATTACGTTAACAGTTACTAGCAACACAGCTTTAGCAAAATTTAGCAGAACCAAGGTACATTAGCTTCTAAGCCAGTTCGACTCAAACTTGAACATAATTACTCTGTTGCTTGCAAACATTGTTAGTTATATATGCATAGGACTCCGTAATTACGTTATTTAACGCTAAGTTAAAACGAGCAGTGTAACGTTATGGCTGATTAGCCTGTTAGCTGAGGCCCAACGTCAACTTACCTGTTATGAAGTGATCACTGCAAATGTGGGCATTTTAATTAGTTCCTCGCTCCAATCGCTTCTTCTGAATGCTTAAAACCAAAGATGTCTCCGGTTAGCCTTAAAAGGGGTGCGAGTTGATGGAATTCGTTAAAACTTGTTTGTCAAAATGATTCTGGCAACCGACTGCACAACACGACATGATGATGTCGGCCGCTTCCTTGCTGCAGCCGACAAGCACAGTAGAACCTTCGTGACGTTAGAGTGATGTAGACTGATAATTCCCTTATACACAGCGCTGGACTTGCGTCGTTGCCTGCAATTCAGTAGGTGTTATCATCGTGCAGTCGCCCAGGTAGCGTAGCGGTCTATTCCATTGCCTACCAATACGGGGGGCGGCGGTTTGAATCTCTGTGTTACCTCCGGCTTGGTTGGGTGTCTTTACAGATACAATTGAAACTACTCATATGGGTGTTAAACCTAATTTTAAAAGGGCCCTCTGTTAATCCCACATAAGTGTCCACATTGCAGATGTCTTCTCTTGTCACTGATGCCTGGTAGATGACTCCCTCTATCTGGCATTTTCCTTCAAGAGGACACGATATGAGCATGCAAAAAATGCAACGGCCTTAAGCCGCCACATTTGGTCATTGGTAGACAAGAATATCAGTTATTCTGTCTCATGGAAAATCCTTGCAAAGAGTAGTGCATATTCAGTTAGGGGTAAAAGATGTAACCTGTGCTTGGCAGAAAAGTATTTTATTATTTGCAGACCTGATATGTCCACCTTGAATAATAGAAAAGAATTGGCCACCAGCTGTAGACGCCGAAAAAAATATCTCCTTTGTAACTATAAGTAAAACGTCTTTATTATCCCCCCCAATTAGATGATACACATATGCCATTTATTAGAGCTTTTTTTAAATATTTTAACTGCCTGTCCTTCCAACTAACATAAACTGTTGTTTAACCACATTAGCAGCTGACTAGTGCGAGACGCATGAAACGAGCCTGTACTGCAATGCAGTAAAACTTTTTTTTCCTGTATCCCTGTTGATATTCCGCTCCTCATTAGTTGAGCACTTACAACACCATTGACAGTTTCGGAAAAAACGCTATATATATATTTATATACCAGAACCATCAACAAAAGTCTTACATTAATCGAGACAGTTGTTAGATCTCTCTGTCATCTTGCCATTGCTGTTGGATCTCAGTCTGTTCATCTCATTGGTTTCTTGATAGATCCTCAACTTCAGGCTTTCTTACAGTTTACAATTTACAATTTCATTTGGCAGATACTTTTATCCAAAGCGATGTACTGAGAGCTGATGCAACACAGCACAAGCAAGGATCCAGACAGGAGAGAACAACACGAGTAAGTGCCTTGAAGCTAAGTAGGAGTCCGATAGGACTAAGGTGCCAACAGGAGGGCATAGTGTACAGGTATACCCAATTTCCCCTCAGGGATTAATAAAGTATTTCTTTTTCTGATTGTGCATAGAAACAGACGTTATTTCCCCCCCTCTTTTTTTCTTCAGTCTATCAAGTGCAGAGGTGTTCGCGAAAAAGCTGGGTCTTTAGTCTTTTCTTAAAGCTTGAGAGGAGGGAGGAGAAGAGTCTGGCTAGCGACTTGGGGCCCTGATGTGGTAGTACCAGGTACCTTTCATTGGCAGAGCATAGTGAGCGGGAGGAAGCATCGACCTGAATGAGGGAGTTCAGGTAGGTTGTTATCTATTTTAATTGCTGTTTTGTAAGCGAGTGTCAAGGTATTGAGCTTTCTGTTAGTGCTGGGTAAGTCAGGCCATCTCGGCAGCCAAATTGACCATTTGGACATTTTGTTTGTATCTGAGGCCTTGGAGCCCAGAACTGAAACTGTTACAGCGATAGAAATTACACATATCAACTTGTCAACTCCTCAAAAAGCCATTTGAGATATACCCCCCCTACACACACACTTAAGAGCAGAAAACCTGGCATAGTTTTAATTCAATGTTTTCTGTTCAACGCATTGCGTCCAGAGAGCTCGACTGACATGCTCCATAGGCTGCACTGCTCATACCGGGGTAATGAGTGAGAACAGACACTGTCCAGTCCAGCTTTCATCATGTCTGGCTACCTGACCCATTACTGCTGCTTATTACTTTCTGTGCTGCCTACTCATCGAAAGTGTGTCACGGAAATTGTGGAATGCCAGGGATCAATGTGTGCAACTTAATAACCGAGACTGAGATTGGAAAGTGCTAAACACTTTATGATTGCATTATGCACCTAGTGATTGAATTTGAGCATTTGATATGTGCATCTTTGTGGTTTGTTACTCAATGAGGGCAAAGTGTGTGTGTGTGTGTGTGTGTGTGTGTGTGTGTGTGCCTTCAGGAAATGCTGTTAACGTGAAAAGACTAGTTAATGAAAGAGCATGGAAGGGGACACACACACACACACACACACACAAAACCAAGCATATGGTTTGTTCATGCACTTGCAAAACTGCATGTACTACACATCTATAGATAGCCATGGCCCATGGCACACAGAGGATTTCTCATGCCAGTATTGAAAATTGGGAGGCGGAGGGGGCTTCAAGTTCCTACACTGGCATTTATTCCAGACACCTTCCTATAACAATGATTTCAGTGGTTTCCTGGAGGGCGTTTTCAGTCCCTTGTTTGTCAAACGCTGCTGTGGTAGCGGGTTAGATACTTGGGTTATTGTAGTACAGACTTGAATGCATCTTCAGACATCACTGACTTACTCAAGTGTCCACTACTTACTTGTGTTAACAATATGTTTCAACAAAATATAAAAGAGGGCGAGGGTGGCATGGTGGTGCAGTGGTTAGCACGGTCGCCTCACTGAAAGAAGGTCCTGGGTTTGAACCCTGGGGTTGTCCAACCTTGAGGGTCATCCCAGGTTGTCCTCTGTGTGGAGTTTGCATGTTCTCCCCGTGTCTGCGTGGGTTTCCTCCGGGTGCTCCGGTTTCCTCCCACAATCCAAAGACATGTAGATCAGGTGAATCAGCCGTACTAAATTGTCCCTAGGTGTGTGTGTGTGTGTGGGGGGGGGGGGCTGTAATGGACTGGTGGCCTGTACAAGGTGTCTCTCCGCCTGCCACCCAATGACTGCTGGGATAGGCTCCAACATCCCCACCACCCGAATTGGGATAAGCAGCTTGGTTAATGGACGGAAGGATGGAAAATATAAAAGATGTTCGTCACATTTCCTGCAATTAAATATGCTCCAACTACTGTCAAAAATGGCATGCAAGTCAGAAAGGATCAAAGATGACTCTCATATGAAAGTAGTTTGAGAATCAATAAAAGCTTTTTTTATGGATGTCTCCGACATTTCTCCGCTGCTCTGCACCTCTTTTCACAAGAGACCGTGTCAATGAAATACATTATTCACGAACCCGGTCACACAATTTGCCCGTCGTGCTTTTACCTTTGAGAAACAGCAGTTATTGCTTTCGTGGTGTGAGAGGTCATTGCTGATGAGTCCTGACAAGCCAAAGAAACTGTGCACTGCTTCTTGGCACAGCTGCGTCACCTATAGACTGGAGCAGTTCACATTTTCAGGGAAATATTACCATGCACAAAGAACGAGTCTGATCACAGAAGTGATGCTGTGATGGGAAGCGGGTGAATTATGAATTTAAATGCCAACCTGGACCCCGAAGGCTTTACACAGATATTGGCTTTGGTTGACCTCCTGAATGGTTTATAGGAACGAAAGCATAACCTACCTTACTCTCTCCAATAATGTCTGTGCTGGTTCGAGCAACAGGATGTGAGGCGCTGTGCCTGACGGGGACGTTAAAGCAACCAAGAGGCATTGTTAGATACGGCAGGAGTAAAACCTTGAGTGGCTTATTGCTTACTTTTAGAAAAAATGGCAGTGCCGCATTATCGTTGCATAAAGATTAACACTCACATTCAATAAAAGTTTTCAGTCGCACAGTGAAATCTTTCTTTTTTTTATATCAAAAATAAATATAGTTCGATGCATAGTTCTTGCTCTTCACCTGAGCGATACGGTTTTTAGCATCAGCGCGAGTGGTGTCTTTCAGCTGGCGAGTTCATCAAATATTCATTTGGTCACTTGTGTACATTCGTACGCTCTCAGCGAGTCAGAACTGAGGGGTAGAACTGTCTGATTTAGGTTTACATTTGAATTGTGAAGCTATATGTCAGTTCGTGTGTGTGTGTGTGTGTGTGTGTGTGTGTGTGTGTGTGTGTGTGTGTGTGCTCATCTAAGTGTTTTCGCTCAGTGAAGCATGTTTCTTCATATGGCGACTCTTGAGAAGAAGATGGCAATCGGCTGATTGTCATGCTCTATCTCCCATTGAACCAGGGACAAACATGTAAGGCACCAACACACACATGCACACACACACACACACACACACGCATGCACACATGTGAGCACTATGTTTGGTTGCACTGAAGTCTATTACTGCTGATAGCTCAAGGCTCTCCTGCATAAGTGACAAGTGCCATCCATAACAGGCAGGCTGGAGCTGGTAAAGTGATTACCTTCATAACACACCACGTCCTAGTAAACACAACTGGCACCACATCCCTCATGCAAGGCACGAGGGTAAATTGCTCGCCATGTGAAAGTGTTGGGAGCGTTTCAGGTGGGTCTTAACACGGAGGGGTTATACGTATGCCGCGTGACAGACAAATGGACTATATCTTCAGTCTACCTCACTTACTGTATGTAGCATGGCCAATCGTGTGGAGCACAGGACATCTGGGTGGCTTAAGCATGATGGGAGAGATAAGACGATGGAACACAGATAAGACACCAAGAGAAGGCTTTGGTTTAACCCTATTGCGGGGCGTCATGAGCGCATTAAAAACTCATTTACATCTGTTATGTGCGTACCCGGAAATCATGCACATTATAAGATATTATGTATCTGGTATGAATGTATAATGAAATTGTTTTCCGCTCAACCCATGTGTATACAAATATACAAAATTCCTGGAGTATTTGCAATTTGTGTAGCATATTCTGTCATGTTTTAATGATAGTGATTGCAACATGGTTATAGCGGGCTTGTGATGGTTTGTGACCCATGAGCAACAACCCATGATATGCCAGTGGTATGTAATAGCCACTAGAGTTCTTGAAATTGGTGTCGCTTTCTTTCAGTGACATTTCTTGCACTTTGATAACCACATGGTCTATCTTCCACGTGAAAGAAGGGTATTACTGTTTGTGCCATAGTATGCCACTTGCCCTGCCCTTCAATGCTTACCCCAAACCAGGAAGTTTCCACCCATTCCTACCACCACACACCACGCACACACACACACATTGAAAACACAACATGTGGTTTAACTGGACATATAATGGTTTAAAATTGAGCGTAGCCCATCTGAAGGCCTACGGGCACAAACCATCACCTGTTAGCTGGAGTTTTTTAGTGCCTAATATAACCATCGCTCTTTTTTTATTTATTTTTTTTTAGCAAATTAATCAGAGTTGGCATGCTCTCCAATTCAACTTGGCCATGCTTTCCTCAGGATCCCACACTAGCAAATAGCATTATTTATTCAGTTAGTTTTCAGTTTCAGAGCAGAACTGCTCATAAACGCCTGCATTTCCAAGCATTCATTAAACAAACACTTTCCTCTGATAACGAATATTTGATTATGGTAGTGTGTTAAAATGAGATAGAACCCGAGACCCTGAGATAAAGAGAGCGAGAGTAGCCAGAAGAGAGAGAGATAATTAGTGAGTGACTGTCAGAACAGGATACAGCTGAATGACAACATTGTTTGTTTCCGTCCGTCAGTAAGACATCATCTAATTAAAAGTGGCGCCCTATCTTTCACATTAAATCCAATGTCCGACCATCAGCCTCAATGACACTGCGCCCTATGCAAACCCGCCCACCGCGCTACCAGTTTCATCATCGTCGTCATCATCATCATCAGTATCATCATCATCATAAAGATCCTCATCATCAATATCTCCCTCATCATCAATATCATCATCGTCAGCATCCTCATCACTTCCTAAAAATAGCTCCAGGGTCTGTTCTGCACGTACTGATGAAAGACTTCTATAGAAAATGCACGTGTAGGACATCTGTGTGTCTCTGTGTCCTCTGGGCGATCATGTCAACAAGCCTATGTGCGTGTACGTATATGTATACGTATACATATAGGTGTTAGTCAGGACCTGGCTAGCTGTGAGTGGTACATGATGTGCATTGTAAGTTTGAGCAGAAAAAACAAAACAAATGGGGAGAGAGAGTGTGAGAGAGTCTGCTTTCTTTGGTTACCTTTTTCAATTTTTGTGTCATAAATTAAAAAAGAAAAAAATCTTTTTATAAAAAAAACAAAATGTTCTAGTTATGTCAATTTTCAAAGCCCCTGTTAAAAAAAAAAAGACATGAATGGTAAATGGTCCAGTGAGAGAACAGGTAAAACATTAAGATCAGAATGATAATCGTTGCATGATAGCTCAAGATAGGCCTAATCATGTAGAACTGCATTGGGAACTTGTGCAGTCCACATGAAGGTGCTAATATTTGTGTAGGAACTGCGTATACAGAGCACAGATTCTTCCTTCAATAAGTCATATTCCTCCTCAAGGTTGAAACATTTTTTTTTCTTTTACATAACGACACTTGACACAAACCTCACATTTTATAGGATGATCGCTATTCACTGCCTGGAGACATTTAATTAGATTCACTCCTACCATGACCTGTATTGACTGATGCCAGCATCAGTGGTAGAGAGCAGCTTGCCTTGACCACCCACTGCGGTAGGGCGGTTTCCAGATCATCCGTCTCAGCGTCCCACAGTGCTGGCTTTTGTCTCTGCCTGCTGCCATGCCAACACAGCCTAACCACCCAGCCAGCGTCAGCCCTGCCCTGGAAAAACTCAGAGCATTAGTAAGACATCAGTCAAGCAGCAAATATTGGGTAGCTGTCACCGTGGATCCCCGAAGGATGAGCAAATCGGACAATAACTGCGGTTGTAAGCACCTGTGTAAATATTGCATGAATGTCCCCTTGCAGCCAGTGATTACCTGATGGAGCATTACTTTATTGATGCCTGACCTGGTGTGTAATTGTGCTTATTGTGTGGATTGTTTTGGATTCTCCCAGTTTCCCCATGAAAGAGACAGTGTTGCTCTGAGGACTAATCCCTCTCCCTCCAGTGATTTGTCAGTGGTCTGCCCCTCTTCTGTGGCCTGAGGTTGCATCCCACGCATCACAGCAAACTGAGCATCTGTGCATGTTTTGCACAGCGGGGTGTTGCCTTAATCTCAAGACAGGAACGTGATCTAGATAGACAGAGAAGGAGGATGGGATAAGTCGGGGATAGAAGGAGGAGGCCTGCGACATTTGGTAGGTGGGAGAAATGGAGGGAAAGTAAGATCGAATTTGTAATTATAATGAGTAACTATTTCCCTATGGAAAAGGCCTGGACTGTATTTGCAGTTTGTATCCTCGGTGAGGTGGAGGTGGGGGTCGGGGAGTGTCTGACAACAACTTTTGATTTCACATTAGCTACAAAACATTTTATTGCAGCAGTGAAGTACCACGTTCAAAACAAATGGAGCCTCCCGAAAAGCACAGGTGGTCACCATATCGTTCACCATTTCGGCCCGGAGTTTGACTGCTCCTATATTGTACTGCGTCTTTTCTGCCAGTGGAGACAGAGCTAATAACCTGCTTGGTGGAGAGTCATCTGAACCTGTGATGGCTCATTGCTTGCTATGGGATAAAAAAGCACATGGGATAATATAGGCCTGGATAGTTTTTACTGTAACACTGAAAGATCTAGATGGATCTGTTCTTCTGCATAGGATGCAGGCTGTGCCGTCTAATCGTGCTTCTCATGATGTCAGCTGTGGTTCGCTACATGCAGCAGTGCGATCCACTGCTGAGGGTTGGTAGTTTTTCATGGCCTCACATTTTGTAATAGTCAATTTATTTTATTTGTATAGCCCGATATCGCAAATTACAAATTTGCCTCAGTGGGCCACTTGAAATGCAGTGTGGAGCATACATGCGGTCCGTGTCACTGATGTCCATATTATCCATATTGTTCACGAGACACATTATGAAAATTCTAAATGTGTAACTCGATTGTGTTTTTTTCCTCTTCCTTTTGAAGTCTTTAAAGTTGGCTTTGTGTGCAATTCGAATGAGAAGTCATTCTCTGGCTACAGCCTGCAAGGGGGGGGTACTTTACACAGTCCTGCAGCACTGCTAAACAGAATGTGTTGTTTGCATGATGGGAAGCTCAGACGGACGAGTTGGGTGAATTTTTGTCCCAATGTACGCAATGCCAGGTAGATGGCTCAATTTCGTAACATCACTGACTGTTTTGAGGTATGTATCTATTAATTGTGTCCACTTCAACCAGTTAAAATACATTTTGCAGTTGATCATTAAAAGCACTTCTTTATTTTCCATATTGCATATGTTTTTGTTAACATTTTCTCAAGTTGAATCCTGTGTAGTTTTGAGTTGTAAAGCAGCAGGACTGGCACTTACATCCCCCATTTTTAACCTTGATGCCTCCCTTAGTCTCTTCACTCATTTTGGGGGCTTGTGTGTGATTCACTGTCTTCTGGGCAAAGTTTTTAAACATACATTTTAGTATATGGTGTTTTGTTTATAACCATTGCCAGTCACTGTCATTTTCAGCATAAGGTTTCGGGTGCATAATCAGATTTACTGTGGTTTACAAGTCCTACTTCTGTGTTAAATATTCTTGCTGCAGATAGGTCAAGCACAAGAAAATGAGAAAAACGTGAATCTAAATAGTCAAATTCCTCCTTTGGAAACCTACTAACGGATAGCTTTCAAAGCTTGTGCAAATCGGTTCTTATTCTGTCAGCTTACTTTGCCCAGAAAAGAATATTATTTTAATTAGACTGGCATGCCTGCAGCATGCAATTGTTAAATCTTAATCATGAGCACATTTCTCTGCAAAATGTCACCTCTTCTTTTTTCAGAGCTTTACTTGTCCCCCATGTCTCTGAAGTCAAGAAATTCATTAGTGTTTGCAGCCTGGACCCAATAAGTGAAAACACCGGCTTTACCTCTATATATATATATATATATATATATATATATGTGTGTGTGTGTGTGTGTGTGTGTGTGTGTGTGTGTGTGTGTGTGTGTATTTTTTTTTCTATATGTTTTTTTTAAACTGTAATTGCTCGGATGCTCTTAAAGTGTGTTCCTATTTCTGAGCAGTTGGATTTTTTCCCGAATGCCTCTGATTTGATTAGTGTCTTTTGGCCAGTACAAAAAGTACAGCTCTTACTCTTCTCAGTTTCATATGTCATTTGTCAGCATCTCTCATCTCATCTTCATCTCATTTTCATCCGTTCATCTTCTCATTCATTGGTTCCTTCCTTCCTTCTCTTTTCTTCATTCCACCCTTCCTTCTTGCCCTACCACAGGAACATCTGAGTAGGAATAATTATCTTTCCTTCCACTGCACGAGGATATTACCGGTCACTCTCAGAACCTCCAACTAGGTACAGCATGCACAGATAAACGGATAGACAGACAGATAGATAGGAAGGCAGACAGACAGACAGACAGACAGATAGATAGGTGGATAAATGAAGACAGAGAAAGGAAGAGACTTAGGAGAGTGTCCACTTTGCTCAAGCAGATATCCATTAAGAAAATCTCAAGTGTCTCTGCCTCTCCAAACTCCATTTAAAGCTCCCTGTCAGTCTTCTCCTTTGTGGCGTCTGACAATTGTCATGCCTCAATGCATTATGCTCACAGGAACAGGGCAGCTGCATCTACTTTTAACAGCCGTCGTATGCACTTCAAGACTCAAAAAAAAAATCATAGTTTTGAGAAGTGTGTCTTTTCATTAATTTCAAGAATGTAGTATTATGGAAAATAATCACATGAAAGACAACACACAGTGTAAACTTTTTTTCTGTGCGAGTTATAACTTGGCAATTACACTGACCAAATGGACCCTGTATTGAACACTATATGTATACATTCTTATTCTTTTGGCGTGTTCCCTGTTTTTCAGGGGTCACCACAGCGGATTTTTGCCCTCCATAGCTCTCTGTCTGACACATTCCTCTCCTGCAGTCCAACCCTCCTCATGTCTTCCTCTGTCTGGTCTTTCCATCTTTTCCTTGGTCTTCCTCTTTTTCTTTTGCCAGGTATTTCCAGGTCCAATACCTTCATTCCTATATAGTCTATGCCTCCTCTCTGTACATGTCCAAACCATCTCAATCTTGTCTCTCTCAACTTCTCATCCATTCCTCTGATCTTGAAGGTAGCTCTCACTTCTTCATTTCTCTTCCAGTCTTTTCTAGTCAGTCCCAAGGACCAACACAGCATGTTCATCTCTGCTACCTGTAATGTAGATTCTAACATCTCTGTTGTTGTCACTGCTTCCATACCATAGAGCATGGCAGGCCTAACCATTGATTTGTATACTTTGCCCTTTACCCTCAACAACATTTTTTGTCACAAAGTACTCCAGCTACCTTTCTCCATTAATTCCATTCAGATTGTTCTTTTCTTCACTTCCCTCTTACCACCGCCTTCTGCCTGTATTGTCAATCCTAAGCACTTGAATTCGTTAACTTCAAGGACATCGTCTCCTCCTAAGGTCACTGCTGGACTTTGTACTTGATTATTTATACACAGGTACTCAGTCTTTGTTCTACTGATGTTTAGTCCTCTAATCTCTAGCGCTTCTCTCCAGTCTTCAAGATCTCTCTACAACCTTTCCTTTTCCTCGTTTGCTAGCATGGTGTTATCAGCAAACATCATGCTCCATGGTGGCTCTTTTTTTCCATCTTTTTCTCCCCAATTGTATCCAGCCAATCACCCCACTCTTCCGAGCCGTCCCAGTCACTGCTCCACCCCCTCTGCCGATCCAGGTAGGGCTGCAGACTACCACATACCTCCTCCAATACATGTAGAGTCACTAGGCACTTCTTTTCATCTGAAAGTGAGGCATTTTGCCAGGGGGATGTAGGGCATGGGATGATCACACTATTCCCCCCAGTTCCCCCTCCCCCTGAACATGCACCCCAACCGACCAGAGGAGGTGCTAGTGCAGTGACCAGGACACATACTGACATCCGGCTTCCCACCCGCAGACACGGCCAATTGTGACTGGAGGGACACCCGACCAAGCCGGAGGTAACATCAGGATTCGAACTGCCGATCCCTGTGTTGGTAGGCAATGGAATAGACAGCCATGCCACCCGGATGCCCTGGTGGCTCTTAAAATGTTCTGTGAGGCTGTCCATCAGTATCACAAACGGGAACGGGCTCAATGCTAATCCTTGATGCAGTCCTACCTTCACTCAAACTCGCTTGTTGTTCCCACTGCACATCGAACTACAGTCCCTGGACATGTCCTGAATTATGCTAATGAAATTTTCTATGTATTTTACCTATACAATATGTATACAGTGATCAGCCATAACATTAAAACCACCTGCCTAATATTGTGTCGGTCCTCCTTGTGCCGCCAAATCAACTCTGACCCACCGAGGTATGGACTCCACAAGACCTCTGAAGACTGTAAGTTGCGAGGTGGGGCCTCCATGGATCGGACTTGTTTTTCCAGCACATCTCACAGATGCTTGATTAGATTGAGATCTGGGGAATTTGGAGGCCAAGGCAACACGTTGAACTCTTTGTCATGTTCCTCAAACCATTCCTGAACAACGTGTGCAGTGTGGCAGGGTGCATTATCCTGCTGAAAGAGGCCTCTGCCATCAGGGAATACCGTTGCCATGAAGGGCTGTACCTGGTGTGCAACAGTGTTTAGGTAGGTGATACATGACAAAGTAAGATCCACATGAATCCCAGGACCCAAGGTTTCCCAGCAGAACATTGCCTAGAGCATCACACTGCCTCCGCCGGCTTGCTTTCTTCCCATAGTGCATCCTGGTGCCATCTATTCCCCATGTAAACAATGCACATGCACCCAGCCGTCCACATGATGTCAAAGAAATCCTGATTCATCAGACCATGCCACCTTCTTCCATTGCTCCATGGTCCAGTTCTGACACTTGTGGCAATTGTTGGTGCTTTTGGTGGTGTACAGGGGTCATCATGGGCACTCTGACCAGTCTGCAGCTATGCAGCCTCATACACAGTAAGCTGTGATGCACTGTGTGTTCTGACACCTGTCTATCCTAACCAGTGTTAACTTTTTCAGCAATTTCAGCTACAGTAGCTCTTCTGTAGGATCAGACCAGATGGGCTAGCCTTCACTCCCCTTGCGCATCAGTGAGCTTTGGGTGGCCATGGCCCTGTCGCAGGTTCACCGGTAGTTCTTCCTTGGACCACTTTTAGTAGGTCCTGGCCACTGTATACTGGGAACACATCAACTTCAAGAACTGACTGTTCACTTGCTGCCTATTATATCCCACCCCTTGACAGGTGCCATTGTAACGAGATAATCAATGTTATTCACTTACCTGTCAGTGGTTTCATATATATATATAACTTTGTTTAAAAGAAACACTCAACGGTAGGGAAAGTGCTCAACAAATAAGGAGCAAAATAATCCAGTTAGTCAAGTAAATTCTCTATGAGACAGTACAGGCCTGTTTCATACTATAAGCAATCATCAGCTATATATAGTATATGGTGGGTCATCCCGTGTCGTCCTCTGTGTGGAGTTTGCATGTTCTCCCCGTGTCTGTGTGGGTTTCCTCCAAGGGCTCCGGTTTCCTCCCACAGTCCAAAGACATGTATGTCAGGTGAATCGGCCATACTAGATTGTCCCTAGGTATGAACGTGTGTGTGTGTGTGTGTGTGTGTGTGTGTGTGTGTGTGTGGTGGTGGTGGTGGGGGGGGGGGGCCTGTGATGGTCTGGCGGCCTGTCCAGGGTGTCTCCCCACCTGATGCCCAGTGACTGCTGTAATAGGCTCCAGCATCCCTGTGACCCTGAGAGCAGGATAAACCGTTCAGATAATGGATGGATATATATATAAAACTTTGTGAAAAGAAACCCTTAACGATAGGAACAGTGCTCAACAAATAAGGAGCAAAATAATCCAGTGACTGTCTCATAAAGAATTTACTTGAATCACTGGAATGAATATATATACACTACCGTTCAAAAGTTTGGGATCACCCAAACAATTTTGTGTTTTCCATGAAAAGTCACACTTATTCACCACCATATGTTGTGAAATGAATAGAAAATAGAGTCAAGACATTGACAAGGTTAGAAATAATGATTTGTATTTGAAATACGATTTTTTTTACATCAAACTTTGCTTTCGTCAAAGAATCCTCCATTTGCAGCAATTACAGCATTGCAGACCTTTGGCATTCTAGCTGTTAATTTGTTGAGGTAATCTGGAGAAATTGCACCCCACGCTTCCAGAAGCAGCTCCCACAAGTTGGATTGGTTGGATGGGCACTTCTTGCGTACCATACGGTCAAGCTGCTCCCACAACAGCTCAATGGGGTTCAGATCT
Source organism: Lampris incognitus (assembly GCF_029633865.1). Taxonomy (NCBI): domain Eukaryota; kingdom Metazoa; phylum Chordata; class Actinopteri; order Lampriformes; family Lampridae; genus Lampris; species Lampris incognitus. The sequence continues at coordinate 21,758,842 of NC_079212.1, read as the reverse complement.
GGTGACTGCGCTGGCCACTCCATTACCGATAGAATACCAGCTGCCTGCTTCTGCTCTAAATAGTTCTTGCACAATTTGGAGGTGTGTTTAGGGTCATTGTCCTGTTGTAGGATGAAATTGGCTCCAATCAAGCGCTGTCCACTGGGTATGGCATGGCGTTGCAAAATGGAGTGATAGCCTTCCTTATTCAGAATCCCTTTTACCCTGTACAAATCTCCCACCTTACCAGCACCAAAGCAACCCCAGACCATCACATTACCTCCACCATGCTTAACAGATGGCGTCAGGCATTCTTCCAGCATCTTTTCATTTGTTCTGCGTCTCACAAACGTTCTTCTTTGTGATCCAAACACCTCAAACTTGGATTCATCCGTCCACAACACTTTTTTCCAGTCTTCCTCTGTCCAATGTCTGTGTTCTTTTGCCCATCTTAATCTTTTTCTTTTATTGGTCAGTCTCAGATATGGCTTTTTCTTTGCCACTCTGCCCTGAAGCCCAGAATCCTGCAGCCGCCTCTTCACTGTAGATGTTGACACTGGTGTTTTGCGGGTACTATTTAATGAAGATGCCAGTTGGGGACCTGTGAGGCGTCTGTTTCTCAAACTAGAGACTCTAATGTACTTATCTTCTTGCTCAGTTGTGCAACGCGGCCTCCCACTTCTTTTTCTACTCTGGTTAGAGCCTGTTTGTGATGTCCTCTGAAGGGAGTAGTACACACCGGTGTAGGAAATCTTCAATTTCTTAGCAATTTCTCGCATGGAATAGCCTTCATTTCTAAGAACAAGAATAGACTGTCGAGTTTCAGATGAAAGTTCTCTTTTTCTGGCCATTTTGAGCGTTTAATTGACCCCACAAATGTGATGCTCCAGAAACTCAATCTGCTCAAAGGAAGGTCAGTTTTGTAGCTTCTGTAACAAGCTAAACTGTTTTCAGATGTGTGAACATGATTGCACAAGGGTTTTCTAATCATCAATTAGCCTTCTGAGCCAATGAGCAAACACATTGTACCATTAGAACACTGGAGTGATAGTTGCTTGAAATGGGCCTCTATACACCTATGTAGATATTGCACCAAAAACCAGACATTTGCAGCTAGAATAGTCATTTACCACATTAGCAATGTATAGAGTGTATTTCTTTAAAGTTAAGACTAGTTTAAAGTTATCTTCATTGAACAGTACAGTGCTTTTCCTTCAAAAATATGGGCATTTCAATGTGATCCCAAACTTTTGAACGGTAGTGTATATACATGTATATCTTTGCTAAAAGAAACACTCAACGGTCGGGAAAGTGCTGAACAAATAAGGAGCAAAATAATCCAGTTAGTCAAGTAAATTCATAAAGAATTTACCTGACTAACTGGATTATATATATAAGGATGAAATGAGATTACATGCAAGCAAAACTGAGAGCCACATTTAATCTGTAATTGATAAGAGATTAACAAAAATGCTGAAATGCTAAATTAAATTTAAAGTGAACGGGCCACCCTTGGCAAACTGATGTAAGTCTCCAGTTGAATAAAGTCCTGTGTGTCTCTGTTGTTTGTTGGGAGTTGCAGCGTTGAGGTAGCACGATGCAGATCAACCATACAAAGATGACTTCTGACACTGCCGTTTTGGTTTTTTGGTTTTTTCGAAAGTGCTGAAAATCCCTATGGTTCATTTGCTTTTACAACGGCTTTGACGGATGAGAATGATAATAAAGACGGTATAGCCTAGCAACCATCTGTCCAGTCCGCCTGAGGCCTTTTCTCTGGCATGACTACATGCTGCACATTTATCCTTATGTGCACACATCTGGAAGGACCGCTGCAGGATTATAAATCATATCTGTACGACTTTACGTCCAAAGGCAAAAAACACATTCTAGTATTGAATGTCGTCGATAATCTATCATCATGTCAAGAATGTTTACAGGTATAATGTAGCTCTTATTCGGCCCTAACATTTCATCCTAGGTAAAGCAGGGTAATATGATGTGTTTGATTTTCACCTCTCACTGTGCAGTGTTTAACATCGGTCGGTCCATAATGGCCGTGATCCGATGAGCACAGTGGCGCTATGGTACCGCAGCAGTGTGGAGTCCTCGACACAGTCGTGATTGCAGAGCCATCTAGTGGTTCGTTTGCGTATTGCAACACAATAAAGCGGAGGCGAACCGGCTGTTGGTGGCAGGAAATACTTTCCCAGAAATGCGTACTTTGATCAGCGGCCAAGCTATCGGTCCGGTCTGTCCCCCGCATGTTTGAAACACTGTGGATGACCCACAGAAGAAGTCCCTCGGGCATGCTATGAAGGCAGTCTTTTATGGGAATCCAGTGAAGCTCACCAGACAGCACAATGGTGCTCTTCATCAGACAGTAGGCTACAATAAAGCGCCAGTGTCTAACGCCTCTCCTCCCAGTTGAACCATTGCAGTCTCTGGTCCCCAGACAGATGGTTCATTAAAACTTTCGAAAGTGTTCTTGAAGATCTCTGAGGAATGTGTGTATATATATATATATATATATATATATATATAGTTTTACAGCCATGACTACACTTGATATAGTTTTTTTTGTGTTTTGCAGATAACAAAAAATAATGAGCAATGTTGTGCATTTAAACACATTCACATGTACTGTATGCATTCATATTTTTATCCTTGAAATGATATTATAGCTCATGCTATGTCATTATTACAGTGCCTGGTAGTACACATTGGAAAGCCTTGAGGATATATTTCAATATTCTAATTCAAATGACTAAAATATTTGAGGGACATATTCAGTATCTACAAGGAAATATAATATACTAGGTTTGTATTATGAATCATTCAATAAAACATCGGAGATAAAATTTCATTTGATGATTTATTGACATTTATTTTTTTCTCTTGGTACCAATAGTATTTGCCATAAACTTTCTTTTAGTTTTTAAATTACATTTATAATATCTTACTCACATATATATATATATCTATATATATTTATTGGTTGATTTTCTTATTGCAATAAACAAGAGTAGCCAGTATGAGTCGGGTATTGCTACAATTCGCCATACAAAGTCTTTGTCCCTCTGACAATGAAATTCAAAAATAACTTTATTGGCAAGACAAAATTACACCAAAGCCTCTCCATGTCTTTCTCTGCTCCAGGAGAGACTGAGGGCGGAATAAGGCTAAGGCTAGTAGCCTAAACACAGCTAACATGAAACACCTGTCCAGAAAATAGGAATCTAACGTTTATTTCCCTTAGGGTGAATGATGAGGATGAATCATTGAGGATGACTACAATATGGACATATCCAGGTGGCTGCTACTTGATGGTACTACCAGTGACGGGAATTTCAACACTTGGAAAGGGTGGGTCATTGATCAAGTCTCTGATACAGTATCCAGTATGAAGACTCAGCCCTCCCCCAGCCAATCTCTGAGGTGATAGGCCACGTTAGCTCCAGGATGCATCTGCATCTGACCGGTGGGGAGTTAAGAGGAGTAGGTCTCAACACACACAACAATACACGTGATACACACACCAACAGGAAGGAGAGCACTGATCCTATAACAGCAACTCACTCACAAAATGAACTCCACCGAAAAGGTTCCGATTAATAAAAAAAAAACGAAGAAAAAAAAAGCACAATGGTGTGGAAGCTGACCCAAAGCCAGCTTTTGTTTTAAGTAATGGCATTGATATTGTTTCTGGGGATTTTAACCATATTTATCACAAGGGGAAAAAAAAGAAAACAATGCAACACAAAAAAAAAAGGTCACGCTAAAAAAAAAAAAGAAGAACCTAATAAGCAAATCTAGTTTTAATCCCTTGATACCTGGTGTTGTACCCTGTTCCCCAAGCAGAGATTACCATAATAATAATAAGACCCTTTAATATGAAGGGCCGGTCCCCAAGCCCAGCTCTGCCTCTCTCTCTCTCTCTCTCTCTCTCTCTCTCCTCTCTCTGTGTCTCCCTCTCCATTCCTCTGAGGGCTTGTACTCTATGGAAGATCGGAAAAGCCCATGGGCTGGCATGCTCCCCATTTACACACGACCTTGGACAACATGTCACACACCATGTCACAATGATATAAGTCAGTCCGCTAGAAAATGCTCATTGCATTGCAATATTCAAAAAAAGGTAAGACATTAGAGCTCATTGCTTCTCAATGAAAGGGCACAGTGTACATCTCGATCAGAATGGGGTGATAGTTTCAAGGTGTTCAGCAGGACACAAAATGCATTTGCCTTGATACCCTTGTGGTTCCCCGCTCAGTCATCCGGTCTGTTTGCAGGACGGTTTGTCTGGGTGGCCGAGGTTTCTGTATTCAGTACTCAGACTGCCAACACTTGAATCCTTAGAATATACTGCCTCTTCACCTTCCCGAGTGCACTTAGCAAAATTTTCCATCTAGGAAAATATGGTTGGATTTTTTATGATGTGTGCAGATGCTACTTTGTTCGTTTATACCTGTGTGCTATAAATCTCAAACCAAATCATACGAAACCAAACAGAGCACTAACCAATTGTTGCAAAAAAAAAAAATCACGGTTACTATCATGGCTTTCAGTTGTAAGACGAAAAAACCAATGGATCCGTAAGCCTTTGGCTAGGGCATCCTGGGTTGTGCTCCGGGTGATCTCTCTGGGCCCTGGGCTAGGATGTCATTAATGTTTAGGATCATACCGCATCCTCTCCTTTAACTCTCCTTCCTTCCTCTCCATTCTCTGCATTTCCTCTGTGTCCGTGGGTTTATGGAGGCAGCATCATGACCGAATCATCTCATATGAACACTTAATGTTCATGTGAAGGATGGGTGAACTGAAGAGGAAGTCGGGGGAGGAGGGGTGGGGGGAGAGCGGGATCCTACAGGACAGGAGAATGACTGGTGAAAAACACAGGGAACATACAGGGTCATACCTTAGTTGTACCTCACCACCTACACGTTTACATTGGTGAGTAGTTGTAGAAAACGCCGTTGGGAGTGTTGCATGGTGTCGCTCTGTGATGGCTCGATGTGAACAGAATTCAATTCAGTTTTAAGGATTTTTTATACAGTGACCATGAATTAAGTTGTACTCTCAGCATTTCCTCACTGGGGTGCATCTTAAGAGTCAAGCAAGGGTATTCAGCTTGCAGTGAAAAGGGAATCTATATATTGACCAGGAGGATGAACCCATTGTTTTTCAGGTCAACATATTGATCACGGAGCGATGCCGACATTAAAAGGACAGTACAGTATGTACCAATGTATGACTTCAGCAGAGTCTCCTATCCTCTCTCCACTTTTTGATGGAGGCCCTTCTCTGACTATAATGGAGGTTGACAGATCTGCCCTCTGGCTATCTATGTTGGTACAGTCTATTTTCAAACACATTCGTTTGGGCCTGTGTGCGTCTGCTTGCTGCCTGGGGTGAGTGAGTCCAATGGCCCGTGCCAGCCCTCATCCCACCTCACCCTCCCAGGAAACGACAGGGGCATGCAACCCCATCCCCACCCCCCCTGAGCTTCACACATGTAAAGATGTGGCCACCAGCCAAAGTCTTATGTTTAATCTAGTGAGGATCTAATGTCAACATGCTGAGGAGCGCTGCCTGCACTGCTTTCTAGCGCTGAGAGAGACGTACGTACATACAGTACTGTGGAAGCCGCTGTAGCTATAGGGCACAAACACGCTCATCATGGCAAAGACCAATGGAAGCAGCTACCCTACTGACATACAATTGTCATGGTTTTGGTGGTGCATAGGACGAGTAGGATGCGTTGAACCATGAAAACGGGGGGGGGGGTACAGCTTGGCTCAACATATCAGTTTGACATTGGGTGCGATGTAGTGTTTCAGGAAAGATCCATGTGTTGTTAGTTTGCTCTGTAGCTATCAGTGTGGCTGTGACAGGGCCACGGTGCAAGGAAGAGGGAAGAAGGGAGGTGAGAGATGTAGAAGGGAGTTCAATGCATAATGAATATCTCTCCTCTGCTCATTCCATCTGTCTGTCACCTGGAAGTCTTTGAAATGGAGGGAGAGTTTCAGGTAAAGGGAGAAGGAGGGACATATGCTTCTCCTCCTTTCCAGTGCTCTTTTCCCTTGATTTTCTCTCATCTAGATATTTAAATGGGTGGATTTTTTTCCCCTATTGATTGCTGTTGATTATGTTTATTTCTTCACAGTGTGCTTTTGGAGTGGCTGTTCCTCACTGGCCAGGGTGAGAGGGGGTTGTGTCAGTAAGGGGAGAACAGGATTGGCCCGTGGGTGGTGCGGATGGGCCCGGGAGCGGGTCTCAAGATGGCGTGGCTGAGTGGCGGGCCTTGCAGTAGATGGTGATGTGGGTGGTGGGCGGGAGCTGCGGCACGGAGAGCCAACGGGTTGGAGGAAGCTGCAGCGGCCATTGCTGCAGCAACAGCCAAGGGGCTGGGCAAAAGCCCTGCACCCAAAGCTTTGGTGAGATCCTTAGAGAAGGTCAGAGAAGACTGAAAGGAGGAGGGAGTTGACAAATGAAGATGGAGAGAGGATCGTGGAGAAATGAGAGAAAGAGGTGAGGTGATGGGTGGGGGGGGGGGGGGAGAGAAGCAGAGACAGGGATAAAATGATTAGCTCCAGAGGGTCAACACATGGAGGGGGATCTTTTGATCTGTCATAATGCAGAGGTTTTCAATTCAATCACACAATGTTTCCAGGGAGCAGCCCAAAATGAAATGACTGGAAGGCTTCGGTAAAGGATAAAATCAACAAGCATGAACCACTCCAAGGCCTTGCAGACCCCCCCCCCCCCCCCGGTATCTAAGATTAACTCTGGTTATCTGATCTGTTGATTTCGGTGTGTCAAAGTTCAAAGGTGACAGGTGAAAAGTTACCGTGAGGTCAGCTCCCCTGTGCTTCTTGTGTCGGCTGAGGAGAGGGTTGGGTTTGCCTGCCACACCATCCCGGTGCCTTCGACTTGATATGTGCTGCGTAGAGAGGAGAGGGGACACAGACATGGGGCAGTGTCAGGCTGCATCACAAATCATTCCCATGTCTCCAAGTGCAAGTTCTTCCAAATAGATTGGACATAAAAGTAATTGGCTGTAAAAAAAAAAAAAAGAAGAGGAATTTCTTGTGTTGTGAATGGATGTGAAATTTTTTTAATGAGTTTTGGTGCCACATTTTTTGGCTTAAACAAGCTCACTGTTATTTAAAATTTCTACTGGCACTTCAAGGTTCAGCTCGCTCTCTAAGGTGCAATAAGCACCATAGAAAACCACTGGGAAAAGCGATGGCTTCACTTATAAAACGCTCTCTGTAAAAATTCGTATTGTATGCTTACAATTCAAATTAGGGAGTCAATTTAAATCTGGAGCACATTTTAGTGAAATTTGAAAAACCACAGATTAGTCTTCCCAGTTAGCAACAACTTCCAAAGTATCAAGCATTTTAGACTCTTCTAATGGTCCTAACATGGTTATTGGGATTTCATTAGTCAGGTATCTTGCTAGTTTTCTCCTCCAACCTGTTTGAGCTGCAGTTCAGAGTTGACCCGCACGTTGCAGATCTCACAGTGGAAGGTGCGTTCCTGAGTATTGGGGTCCACCGGCCCCCCTCCCTGCTCTCCAATGGGCTTGGGGCCCAGGCGAGGGTACGCCTTGATGGGTCCCAGCCCGCTCCGTGCTTCCAGAATGGTTTTGTGTTTAGTACCTGGAGACGCACACACAAACAAAACGCACAAAAACACATCAGATTTGACTCTAACCATGATGAAATTAGGTAAGTAGAAGTTAATTGAATATAATGAAGTAACGGTGTATACGAGTTACTATTCAATGCCGAAATGCGATGTGATTCATGCTGCTTCCATCTGTTGCAGCTGAAATGGATCTGCACAGCATTCCTTTGTTGCACAAAGCGGGGAGACCACAATAATGACAACTATCAGGATATGAAAGGAAGGGCACGTGGTTGGATTCTGCTCTGAAGGAGCGCATATGTGGAGCATACTGGGCACATGGCACCTGAGAGGGGAAGTGTTTAACAGCGTAGTGCATCCCATTCACCACTAGAGGGAAATAGCGGCTGTGCAGAATTGTTACAAAACGTTGCAAAACGAGAGTCTCCTGGCTGAGGATCTGGAAGAGGACTCGAAATCTTTCTCCAGTATTAATATGGTGAAAACTAATAGGGAAAGTCTGATCTGGAGGATTTAAGAGGTTTAGGCTGGTGAGGTCATGTGGTTTGAGCTATGCAGTGGAAATTGTGTCCGATTCAGATGTCGGTATAAGTTAACCAGTGTTAAGACCATAGACACCAATTCATGTTTAAATTTGCATGGTTTTGTGTTTTGGAAATTTCATTTTATTTTAAAGAGAATGAAAAGAATCTCAACATTAGACTTCAGAATTGACAAGCTAGCCCAAAAGACAGAGAAATTAACTTGTACAACATTACTATCCAAATACAATGGTTGTTCCTTAGCGTTTTCTGTTTCTTTCGTTCAGCAAATAGAATTTGCAGGATATGTTAAATGTGTAAATGCAAATTACATACTCGGAACTGCTTTAGTGTATATATAAATAAATACACAGATATATATATATATATATATATATATATATATATATATATATCTGTGTATTTATGTGAACAGAAAATGTCTATAATGTAATTAGTTTGGACAACCTCCATTGCCATCTGTCTGAATTTGCAAGGTCACACACCATGTGCAATATTTTCCCTTTCAAGTGGTCTGCATAGAAGCACCAAAGGCTTTGCCAAAATAGTTTCACGCTAACTAATTACATGTTTTTGTTCTTGGATGAAAAAAAAATTCCAGTTGTGTCCAGTCCTTTCTCCCTCTGCTTACCCCTGCCTTCCCCTAAGAGTAAAGCAAGCTGATTTTACTGGCTCTGGCTGTGAATTTGAGGCGCTTACTGAAACCCCCGTGCTGTGCTGTGAGCAGAGTTAAGGTGACAGAAAAGCGCGAAAACACTGGAGGAGGGGTGGGGATGGGGTAATGTGGAGGTTGTGGGTTTCACTGGAAGGGAAGGGGCTGGAATGACTGATTTCACTTGCGGCCAAAAATGTGCACTTGAGGTGCACATGGTCTTTACTCTCCTCTGTTCTTTTCTCAGCTGACAATAGACGGCCCTGTGGACGTTTCTTGTCTTTGCGCGCTTAAGCGACACGTAAACAGATGAGGCATGTATCAAAACAAAAATAAACAAAACATTAGAAGGAAACGGTTGCATAAATGTTGTAGTAATGTTGAACACACGGCATCATTCCTCTCCCCTCTTCATTTCGTGTTGTTTTTTTTCTTCTTTCTTTTGCTTAGTCTGCGCCACGCACACTGCTTGTGTCTCGATGTCTGCGCGACATATGCGTTTATTTTTGGAGGCCGGTAACATGCAGAATTTTGTTTTGAAGACTGAGAGAAAGATTTCTTCCAGATTGTTGTCTCCAAAGAGCTGATTTCACATTCTTAATTATTCCGGGAGTTGAACTGGAAGGCAATTGAGCTGACACTGTGTGTCACATGGTCATGTTTGTGTTCGATGTGCATTATGCTGTGTGTGTGATCTCTGTCTATACTTACAGACGCACATACATGATTGTTGTGCACTGGCCAACACGTGTACATGCAGATGCATTAAGAATATAAGACAGCTGAAAAAATTGGTGACACTTGAATTCTCTCATGTCTGGCTCAACACTGAGGTCAGCTGGATGTTGTGGGTGCATCTGTATTGTGTGTGTGTGTGCATATATATATATATACACACACACACACACACACACACACACACACACACACACACACACACACACACACACACACACACACACACCAATCATCAGCCAAAACATTTAAACCACTTGCTAATATTGTGTAGGTCCCCCTCGTGCTACCAAAACAGCTCTGAACCATCAAGGCATGGACTCCACAAGACCTCTGAAGGTGTCCTCTGGTATCTGGCACCAACACATTAGCAGCAGATCCTTTAAGTCCTGTAAGTTGGAAGGTGGAGCCTCCATGGATCGGACTTATTTTTCCAGCACATCCCACAGATACTCAGATCGGATTGAGATCTGGGGAATTTGGAGGCCAAGGCAACACCTTGAACTCATTGTCATGTTCCTCGAACCATTCCTGAGCAATGTGTGCAGTGTGGCAGGATGCATTATCCTGCTGAAAGAGGCCATCAGGGAATACCGTTGCCATGAAGGGGTGTACTTGGTCTGCAACAGTGTTTAGGTATCATAGAAAGTTGAATCAGTTCATCAACGATTGTTGTTTTCGGTTGTTATGCAGCATTATTGTATATAAGGGTGGGGATATCTGCAGTCAGTTGAGACTAAAGAGGTCACTTAGATGAGTGACGAAATGTTTCTCCCAGTAAACGTTGTGTCCAGATGAACTGATTCAACTTTCTGTGATTTTCTTACCTGGATTATTAAGCATGCATAAAGACAGTGTTTAGGTGGTGCATTTCAAAGTAACATCCATATGAATGCCAGGATCCAAGGTTTCCCAGCAGAACATTGCCCAGACCATCACACCGCCTCCGCCGGCTTTCCTACTTCCCATAGTGCATCGTGGTGCCATCCCTTCCCCAGGTAAACAATGCACATGCACCTGACCATCCACATGATGGAAAGGAAAACATAGGGCATTTGGGTTGCGTAGTGGTCTATTCCGTTGCCTACCAACAGGGGGATTGCCAGTTCAAATCCCCATGTTACCTCCAGCTTGGTCCAACGTCCCTACAAACACAATTGGCCGTGTCTGTGGGTGGGAAGCTGGATGTGTCCTGGTTGCTGCATTAGCGCCTCCTCTGGTCGGTCGGGGTGCCTGTTTGGGGAGGAGGGGGAACTGGGGGGAATAGCGTGATCCTCCCATGTGCTATGCCCCCCTGGCGAAACTCCTCACTGTCAGGTGAAAAGAAGCGGCTGGCGACTCCACATGTATCGGGGGGGAGGCATGTAGTAGTCTGCAGCCCTCCCTGGATCGGCAGAGCGGGTGGAGCAGCAACCAGGACGGCTCAGAAGAGTGAGGTAATTGGCCAAGTGCAATTGGGAGAAAAAGGGGGGGAAAATCCAAAATAAAAAAAGGAAAGGAAAGGAAAACATGATTCATTAGACCAGGCCACTTTCTTCCATTGCTCCATGGTTAAGTTCTGACGCTCACGTGCCCATTGTAGGCACTTTCAGTGGTCGGCAGGGGTCATCATGGGCACTGACCAGTCTGTGGCTTTGTTGCCCCATATGCATCAAGCTTCGATGCACTGTGTGTTCTGACACCTATCTATCATGGCTGAGAATTGACTTTTTCAGCAGTTTGAGCTACAATAGGGATTTATGGGATCGGTCCAGATGGGCGAGCCCTCACTCGCCACTCAAATCAGTGAGCCTTGGGTGACCATCACCCTGTTGCAGGTTTACCGGTTGTCCTTCCTTGGACCACTTTTGGTAGGTACTGACCACTGCATATTGGAAACACCCCACAAGACCTGTCATTTTGGAGATGCTCTAACTCAGTCATCTAGCCATCACAATCTGGCCCTTGTCAAAGTCACTCAGGTCCTTACACTTGCCATTCCCATCCTTATGATTCAGTGCAGGCCTTTTTACCTGCCCAGGGAGCTAACGGCCATTACCATTGCCGCTGTATACATCCCCCCACATGCTAATGCTAAGGTAGCACTTAAGCAGCTACAATGTGCCATCAGCAGACAACAGACCAAACACCCGGACAATGCCTTTATCATAGGTGGTGACTTTAATCAGGCTAACCTCAGGGCTGTATTGCCCAAATTCCATCAGCATGTCTCCTGCCCCACTAGGGGACAAAACACCCTGGACCATCTCTATACAAACATCAAGGACTCATACAAAGCTACTCCCTGCCCTCATCTGGGGCATTCTGACCACCTCTGCCTGTTCCTGGTCCCAGCCTACAAACCCCTAATAAAACGGATCAAGCCAGCAGTAAAGACAATCACTGTCCGGCCAGAAGGAGCAGTCTCTGAACTCCAGGACTGTTTTGAAAACACAGACTGGAGTATTTTTGCACATTCAGCTACCCATGGCTCCCATATAGACATTAATGAACAGACATCTGCCATACTAGCCTACATTAACTTTTGCACTGAGAGTGTCACAACAAAAAAATCAGTCCGCACCTTTCCAAACCAGAAACCCTGGATGACCAGTGAGGTCCGGCAGCTGCTGAAAGTCCGGGATGCAGCATTCAAGTCAGGTAACTGTGAGGCCTACAGCGCAGCCAGATCAAACCTCAAAAAGGGCATCAGAACAGCCAAACATAAATATTCCCTACGAATAGAGGACCACTTTCACAATAACTCTGATCCTCGGCGAATGTGGCAAGGCATTCATTCAGTCTATCACAGACTACAAAAGCTCTAATCGCGGTCCCGCTGTCCATGATGCCTCCCTGCCAGACAAGCTAAATCATTTCTATGCCTGCTTCGACAAGGACAATACTGACCCAGCCACAAAAATCCCCAGCCACCCAGAAAACCAGGTGCTCACTCTATCAGTCACAGAGGTCAGAGAATCACTGCACAGAGTGAACACACGGAAGGCTGCCGGACCAGACGGCATACCGGGTTGGGTCTACCGGGAATGTGCCGACCAGCTGGCTGAGGTCTTCACACCTGTATTTAACCTCTCACTGTCCCAATCTAAAGTCCCGGCATGCTTTAAGACCACCTCTATCATTCTTGTCTCCAAGAAACCAACATCCACATGTCTGAATGACTACCGACCCATAGCACTCACCCCCATTGTCATGAAGTGCTTTGAAAGACTGGTTCTGGCTCACATCAAAAACATTATCCCCCCCACATTCGACCCACATCAGTTCGCCTACCGTACCAAAAGGTCTACTGAGGATGCTATTGCCACTGCCCTACACATTGCTCTGACCCACCTTGAACTTAACAACACATACATCCGGATGCTGTTTATAGATTACAGCTCTGCCTTCAACACTATCATCCCCGCCAAACTAACCACCAAACTCCTCTCCCTTGGCCTCAACTCCTCCCTCTTTAACTGGATCCTGGACTTCCTGACCAACAGACCTCAGTCTGTTAGGTTAGGTGACCACTCCTCCTCCACCCTGACCCTCAGCACAGGTGCCCCTCAAGGCTGTGTTCTGAGCCCCCTCCTTCTCTCCCTCTTCACCCACGACTGCCTGCCAACTCACCCCTCAAATGTTATAGTTAAGTTTGCAGATGACACCGCAGTCATTGGCCGCATCACCAACAATGACGAGATGGCCTACAGAGACGAGATTGAGCACCTCACATCATGGTGTACTACCAACAATCTTGTCCTTAATGTGCAGAAGACGAAGGAGCTGATTGTGGATTTCAGGAGTTCTAGAAGCTGCAGCCACTCCCCCATACACATCAATGGGGTGGAAGTGGAGCATGTTTCCAGCTTTAAATTCCTTGGAGTCCACATCAGCGAGGACCTTTCGTGGACATTAAACACCCAGGCCCTTGTGAAAAAGGCCCAACAACGCCTGCATTTCCTGAGGAGGCTGAGGAGCGCCCGTCTACCCCCCAAAATTCTCACCAACTTCTACCACTGCACCATAGAGAACATCCTGACCATCTGCATCTCAGTGTGGTACGGCAACTGCACCACAGTAGACCAGAAAGCTCTGCAGCGGATCGTCAAGGCGGCCCAGCATATCACCGGTACCCAGCTCCCAGCCATAAAATACATTTATCACAAACGCTGCCTTCGAAGGGCTCTGAGCATTAGCAGAGATCCCACCCACCCCAACCATGGACTGTTCTCCCCCCTGCGCTCTGGGAGGCGCTACAGGAGCCTCAGAGCCCGCACTACCAGGCTCAAAAACAGCTTCTTTCCACAAGCTGTTGCCCACCTGAACCTGGCTACCCACTGAATGTCTAGATATTTTTAAATATTTTGTACTCCAGCTCTTTTTTTATTTTTAGCTTTGGTCCTCATGTGTGTATATCTTATACTGTGTTTGCTGTGTTTGTCTGTGTCTGTCTTGCACTGTTTGGTGAAGCCACAGCCCTCATTTCATTTTTAACATGTGCCTGCACATTGTTTTTAATGACAATAAAAACTGAATTGAATTGAATTTTTCCTGCTTCCAACACATCAACTTCAAGAACTGACTGTTCACTTGCTGCCTAATATAGCCCACCCCTTGACAGATGCCATTGTAGCGAGATAATGTTATTCACTTACCTGTCAGTGGTGTTAATGTTTTGGCAGATCTATTATTATTGTTATTAAAATAGATGTAGGAAAAATCTAATGCATTTCAGTACAAGCTTGTTTCATGCATCACACACTCATCAGCTGCCAATGTGATTAAACGACAAAGAAGAACACACAGTCAATAAATATTACGTTGCCCCTCGCCACGCCCCTAATTTCGGTTGTCAACAACCAATGAGAGGATAGAAAACGTGCACTATTACAACCAATGGGGTAGGTAGTTACGATGCACAGCAACCAATGGTGGGATAGAAAAGATTACAACCATGGGGTAGGGGCTTGTTTTGAAAAAGCAAGGATTTTAAGGGCCAGGACACTACTGATATGAGTATAAGGAAGTCATCTACCAGGCATCGGTGACAGGAGAAGACAACTGCAAAGTGGACACTTACATTGGACTAACAGAGGGCCCTTTTAAAATTAGGTTTATCGTCCATATGAGTAGCTTCAGGAACGAGCATTCAAGAAATGCAATGGCCTTAAGCTGCCACATTTGGTCATTAGTAGACAAGAATATTAGTTACTCTATTTCATGGAAAATCCCCACAAAGAACAATGCATATTCAGTTAACAGCAAAAGATGTAAACTATGCTTGGTAGAGAAATATTTTATTTGCAAGCCTGATATGTCCACCTTGAACAGTAGAAATGAATTGGCCACCAGCTGTAGACACAGAAAAAAAATATCTGCTTTGCAATTACAAGTAAACCAATGTCGTTATTACCCCCCCCCATTAGATTCAAGATTCAAGATTCAATATTCTTTGTTACGTCTCATTATACAAGTACTAGAGAGTCAAATTCTTGTGTTTCGGCTCCTCAACACTGCAGCAGCAATAGTAATAAATAACAACAAAACAGAACAAAAAAGCAGTAATAATATTTAAAGTAACTGGCTTCTTTAGAGGTAAAAAAATACAGGCAAACTGTAAAATAAGTAAAATTCTGTAAGGTCGTTGGGAAGCACGGAACGAGACGTCCTTACACGGCGCCATCTTGTGTACACATGCGACATTTATTAGATGTTATGTTTTTATATTTTAACTGTCTGCCCCTCCAACTGTGCCCCTGCACCACTCCACTATATGATATACGTGAAGTACCCCATTTGATGTTATCTTGTTATATTTTAAATGTATGCTTTTTCACAGTGCCCCGGCCCTTTAAATCCTTGCTTTTTCAAAACAAGTCCCAAGCCCTACCCCATTGGTTGTAATGTTTTCTATCCCCCTATTGGTTGCTGTGCATCGTAACTACCTACCCCATGGGTTGTAATAGTTCACGTTTTCTATCCTCTCATTGGTTGCTGTCCACCGTAACTAGGGGCGTGATGCGGGGCAACGTAGTATTTATTGACTGTGTTTTTTCTTTGTTTTTTAATCACATTGGCAGCTGATGAGTGCGTGACACAAAACCAGCTTGTACTGAAACGCATTAAAGTTTTTTTTCCTACATCTATCTTGATATTCCTCTCCTCATTTGTTGAGCACTTTTATCAACACAATTGATGGTTTCCGGGGGGGAAAAACGCTATATACACACACACACACACACACACACACACACACACACACACACACACACACACACACACACACACACACACACACACACACACATACACAGCTCTCTCACCCTTTTTTGGATGGTGTGTGTCTTCCTCAAGCCCCGGTCCTCTACCAGAGGCCTGGGTGTTTGGGGGTTCTGCACAGTATCTTAGCTGTTCCTATAGGACTGCACTCCTCTGGACAGAGACCTCAGATGTTGTTCCTGGAATCTGCTGGAACCAATCTCCCAGTTTGGGGGTCACAGCCACTAGCGCTGCTATTACTATATTATTATATTTACTGTGGATTTCACCTTCCACATCCAATCTAGTTCTTCCTTCTGCCCTTGGTATTTCTCTAGCTTCTCATGCTCTTTCTTCCTGATGCTGCTGTCACTCAGGATTGTTACATCAATCACTACAATGGCCAAGAACCTAGAACTGATGATTGAGATATATACACATATATACTTATGCATGTGCCTGTGCGCAATTGTGTATGTGTTGGAGAAGGTACACACGCACACCTGGAAAGGAAGATTTCTTTAAATAATGGGAAGAGGTTCAAAGTCCTTTGCAGGAAACAAGATCACAGGGAGAGGTAGGCTGGTAGGGAGTAAAGGATTAGCCAAGGCGACGGGCACCTCATGGGCCTTGACCAAATGTGTGGTCATGTGTAAAACCTGCCTGGCAGAATGCTGAGGCCTTTACTCCTTTCATTTTGCAGCTTAAATCTCTGATGCGGTGGTAACCAGCTTCAACCCATCCTCCTCTGTGACGTACTCAAGTGGAATGCCTTGGGCTGCTATGAAAGAGTTTTTCTGCTGCATGACGCAAATCACGATATAAATCATAAATCTTTCAGAGAAAGAGCTTTCTCTAAATAATTATGCCTTGGGCGTGAGGGGGCAGGTGTGCGTAGCAGTGAGCCATGCAAGAGAACATGAACACACAGATGAGGAGGAATATGCTGCCACAGGGCACCTTCATACAGCTCCTGAATCCAGGATTGAAGTGCTCGGTTACAGAGTTCGTACTTGACCCGTGTCAAATGGATCTGTTATCTGCTGATCGGAGCTACTTTCAGGTCTGGGTCCCTCTAATGTGACATTCAGAGTACCAGCAATGAAGCAACATGCAACAATTTTGAAATTTCAGTTTTTAATAGAAGTTGCCGACATGAAGCTACAAACGTACACCCGACATCTGGCACACCGTAACAGACCCGATGGGCTAAAAACTAATGTTGAGCTGGCGTCAACTTTCTTAACGCTCCAATGATGCGGCAAAGTGTCATCCAATCATAATCTGTTGTTGTTTTCACCACCCTGTCCTCTCTACCGAAAGTTCCTAGTTCCATCTAAATGGAATGAAAATTAATTTTTAGCCTAATCCCCAATTTTTCACTTACATGATAAAAAAAATGGAGCTCGGTGTCTGGGTAGCATATTGGTCTATTCCGTTGCCTACCAACACGGGGATCGCCAGTTCAAATCCCTATTTTACCTCCAGCTTGGTCGGGCATCCCTACAGACACAATTGGCCGTGCCTGCAGGTGGGAAGCCGGATGTGGGTCTGTGTCCTGATCGCTGCACTAGCGCCTCCTCTGGTCAGCCAGGGCGCCTGTTCGGGGGGAGGGGGAACTGGGGGGAATAGCGGGATCCTCCCACGCGCTACATCCCCCTGGTGAAACTCCTCACTGTCAGGTGAATAGAAGTGACTGGCGACTCCACATGTATCGGAGGAGGCATGTGGTAGTCTGCAGGCCTCACTGGATCAGTAGAGGGGTGGAGCATCGACCGGGATGTGAGGTAGTTGGCAAAGAACAATTGGGGAGAAAAATCCAAAACAAATAAACAAACAAAAATAAATAAATAAATTGAATAACATTTTTTTTTAGCCTCTTCTTCTTTCGGCTTGTTCCCTGTTTCTGCACAGCACCAATGGTGGTCTTGTCAGTCTGCATACTGATTTGGCAACATTTTACGTCAGATGCCCTTCCTGACACAACCACCAACCCTATGGACGGGGGCAAAGGTAAAGCGCTGGATGCCATCCCAGTATTCATGGACTTGCGCGCATGGCTGTCGCCATTTTAACCTAATCCCGTTTTTCACTTACATGATAAAAAATGGAGCTCGGAAGAGGGTGACAGGAATTGTTGGTGCACCAGGTATGTAAAAATTAACGGTGTGTTTTTAAATGCACAATTCATGGTTTACAAGCCCACGATCATATTATCCATGTTGAGCGCCACCTGAAGGGCGACTTGGCAACAACATCGCTGGCAATGATTAACTACTTTGTAGCTTTGTCTTCTGGTATCTGAATGCACTGTCATCCTAAAAGGCTCAAAGTGGCGTCCATGTTTGTTTTTATTTTTGTTTTCTTATTTTCAAAGCTCTGATGGTATAAGATACGGGATTTGGCGGCCAGGAGTGTGTGATGTGTTTTAGTATGTGTCTGATTGACTGTGACCAGATTAGCCTACCTTTGTTGTGAGCCTCCAGCTGTGACAGGGAATTGACGGCCACCTTACACAGTGCGCAGTACAGCAGCTTCTTGGCCTTGTCCTCCTCTGTCTCTGGGTTAGAAGGGCTGTTGGCAGCTGAGGCCCCGGGCGCTCCAGAGCCTGGGGGCCCTGAGCCAGGCTGCTCTGGGTTGGTGCTGCCACTGCCACAGCCTAGGGAGGAGGAGGAGGATGGAGGTATCAGGGGAGGTGTGGGGGTGGGCAGCAGGTTGCACACCGAGGGCACGGGGGAGTCCATGGGTGGAGTCGGTGGGGTTGTGAGTGGAGGAAGTGGCCCGGGGGCCAGCAGGGGCCCGTTTAACTGTGACATGGGCCGTGTTTCATCTATAAAAAATGAAATAAGAAACAGACAAGGGGAGAATATTTATGTCAGATATATTGCGGGCAAATATCAAAGAGCTGTTTTAACAACCACAAAAATAAAATGACTCGAACGAAGTTTTACTACTAACTTCGCTGCGAGCTCCATAACTCCATTTAGAAAGAATAACAAAAAATGAATAAATAAACAAATGAATAAATAAAATTCTTTGCCGTTTCAACCACATCTCTAATCAGGGCCAGTTGAAAAGGGGACTGCACAGTCTGGTGAGATCAGACAAACCGCCCTGCACAGCTTGCATGCATAAGTATTTTCAATTCCTTATGCTCCATAATTGTGTCCCCTGTAATTTCAAAAGCAGCATGATGAACAGAGGATCTGAAGACATATAAATAGCATGTATGGGAACAGACACACGTGTTTCAGTTTTTTCAAGTGTGAAGTTGAGCCCTTCTCTCACTGATGTGGGTTCATATTATTAAAAAGTTTCTGTAGGGGGGGGTTACAGGAAACAGCCACCTCCATGTCAGGATGTTTTGTCTCACTCTCATACACTTGTTGGTTTTGGCTGGGAAGCGAGCAAGCTATCACTTGTTTTTCTGCATGGAAACATCTTAATATCCACAAAAAAACCCTTCACAGACTGAGGTCACCGCTTTTAAAATTTCTTCTCTCTCTTTTCTTCTCTGTACTGCAGATGTTGGTATATTTAGTCCTGTTTTGTTGCTCATCTGTGTATGTGCATATGTGTCTGTATGTATAGGATGAGTGAGCTGGTAAGTTTTTAATGAATTACTTTTTTTTTCCTGGTGAAATGTTTCATTAAAAAACTGCCCATGAGTCAAGGTCTCCTGCTCGTACACGAATATCCTGTATAAATATATACACTTTTTTTTTTTGCACATATGTTTCTGGTCAGCCACTCCTATATGCAATGGCTTTGGTATTCACTAAGCAATGGGTGTTGGCTGAATAAAGACCCCCTAAATTTGGGTGGGGTACATTTCAGAGCTCCACTGGGTTGCCCCCCACCAGGGAGGACTAGCAGCCCTTCCTCCAACCTCCACAGGATGGAGAGCCGCAGGCCTGGGATGGAAAGGCCCCACAGGATTATGGGTCTTAAAGAGGATAAGATGGAGTATTTATGAGAAGAAAACAAATATTGACTTTAACTGTTAAATTTCCTTTCCAGGATTCCAGTATGCTTTGTCATTTTTGTTGCATGACATGGCCCATTCCGGCTATGCTAAGGTGTCCTATTTGTTTTACTTCATTTTTTAAGATAAAAAAAAAAAAAAAGGCCTCATGAAATCCGATCATTCAATGAATCACGTGTTGTACATGAGGGCCACTTGCCGAGGAGTTAACCGGACTTGTCATGGCTCCTCCATTGCATAAGCTCTGATGAAGATGCCATTGTAAGTGCTTTCCATTCCACTGCTTTCCAAGACAAAAAAATTCTCTCTTTCCACATTGGAAGTTTCCAGCTGTTGAGCTGATGGTTATGCAGTGCTTTTGTAAAACAGATGTTGTGACAAAAGACTAAGAGGAAAACGAAGAAAAAAAGTATACTTTGGCTGAGTAAGTGTGGCTAGGTCAAAGTGCTGGGTTATAGGTGGGTGCTCTTTAGGACCGAGCGTGGAGGGGCTTCAGACGTGGACTGGGCGTAGTTCACCACAACACGCATTAGGTTGGTTGTGTTGGCAGGAAAGCTTGTACACTGCAAAGTGCAATGAAGAATAGCAGTTTGATCACCGCTTTTACTTTAACATTACGGTTGAGGTTCATGGCCAGGTATTTTACATAATTTCTCATTCTCACCCAAATATGTGCACGCACACATACACATCCAGCTCGATACTATGACAAGGAAAGAATCCAGAATCCATAGTGCTCATACCATGTGGTTTGAGTTAAGCTTAAGTGAAGAGAAATAACATTGCCGGGGCCAACACATAATAGGGGATTTCATGATGCTTGATGGGCTGGAGGTCAGCCATACCAAACTATCACATCAATACATCTTGCTTGCTTTACCTCATACTGTAATGAATGCCTCATACGCTCTGCCTTCTAAGCACGAGTTCAGCTCTACGCTAAGCTAGCAAAACCTTCATTGCACTTCTGGCTGTCTTGTGCGCCACACAGCTAAATGTTCCTTTTTGTCATGTTCGTCTCTTAAGTGGAAACTCTGAAACACTGGTTCTTGATTTGTCAGTTTCTTACAGCTGCAAAGGGAGATTACCAACTTTTTTTCCCCTGCCTTTGCCTTGAGTACCCTGTCACCCATCATGTTCTAGCAAATACCATCAAGACTTTCTTGACTTTCCGGAAACAGGGGACATGCTGTAGATCTTGTGTGACATTGGTCAGGCACTTAACAGACCTATTCCTCACTGATAACAGACATCAGAGCCATGTGGAAGGGTGAATAATTCACTGGGAGGGGTTAGTGTAAGGTCACAGCTCCATCCAAATTTTCTGATGCACAGCATGAAGACTGCATTGCCTTAATTCACTCATTCACTCATTAAAAGAACTGAAGTACACTGAAGTATACTGAGTCAAGTTAATGGGGAGGTTGGTTGATCAATCCCAGGGATTAAATACAGATAATTCACATTTGGTCCAAAGGAACTTGTGCTGTACTTTGACGGTTAGAATGGAAATGAATAGGGCATCCGGGTGGCGTAACGGTCTATTCCGCTGCCTAATAACACGGATCGGTGGTTCGAATCCCCGTGTTACCTCTGGCTTGGTCAGGCGTCCCTTCAGACACAATTGGCTGCGTCTGGGTGGGAAGCTGGTTGTGGGTATGTGTCCTGGTTGCTGCACTAGCGCCTCCTCTGGTCGCTCGGGGTGCCTGTTCAGGGGGGAGGGGGAACTAGGGGGAATAGCGTGATCCTCCCACGTGCTACGTCCCCCTGGCAAAACTCCTCACTGTCAGGTGAAAAGAAGGGCTGGCGACGCCACATGTATCGGAGGAGGCGTGTGGTAGTCTGCAGTCCTCCCCGGATCAGCAGAGGGGGGGCAGCAGCGATCAGGATGGCTCGGAAGAGTAGGGTAATTGGCCGGATACAATTGGGGAGGAAAAAAAAAGAATGGAGATGAATAAGGCAGGGGTCAAAGTTCATCCCAGTTCCCGAAGTGTTGTGAGACACTATTCTGATGCGAGGGTCTAAGGACAGGATGTTGTGGTGCTGTAAAGCCCCTTGAGGCAAATATGTGATATTGAGCTATACAATTGACTTGACTTGACATAATCTGCCGTCTTCATGCAACCGCAGCATAAAAGTCAAAAGCTGACCACAGGATCGCTGGGTGGAGGTAAAATGAGCAAGACAGTGCTTATGTAAGCAGAAACGCATCATTGTTTACAGAACATAAGGCATCCCACTAAAAAGAGAATCAGTAGAAGAATGGGCTCTTCTATATAGTTCAATATAATATAAAGGTGAAAGTAGACAAATGGAAAATAGAAAGGTGACTTATTGCCGTAATCAATCCTGTGCGTTGGTGGAACGGTTTGCGGTGATGCGTACAGTATGCTCCTACTAAATGTCAAACGACAGCAGCGCAGCTCAAACCTAGGTAAACAAATTAAAGAATGCTCCATGAGTTATAACCCATGCACTTACTGCACCAGCGAGGACGGCAGAGGGTGTTTTACCACAGTTTTCGGCCATAATGTTGTTTATGACAGTTTGATGGCAAGTATGTCAAGGTGCGTGTTTGTGGGTGTGTTTGTATGTGTACCTCCTGAGTGAGATTGGGTACAGGGGTTTCTCAGGGGAGGATGAACTCCCCTGCCTGCCCTCAAACACTCTCCTCCTTTTACTTGTTGCCTTTTCTTAATGATTAACGAGCTCAGAAACCCTAGCTGTCCTAACGAGAGCTGCACCTCATTCATAATGCAGCACAGGGCCTTCTCCTCCCTGCCTGGCCTGCATCCTAAAACTGACTCACACACACATGCACATATGTATGCAAGAACACACACACACACGCACACATATACACATATACACATACACTTGCACAGACAAATACAATTTTTGTGTGACTTTTCACAAACTCATGTCGTTGAATATTCGAGAAGTGATTGATCCACTGACTGATCCATGTCAACCACAGAAAGAAAGCAGGGCCCTATCGTTGCTTTGTACGCTGTCTGTCAAACTCCGGGACTGACGACAAATATAGAAAGAGCACGGAAAGCATCAGCTCTGTGAAACTCAACACTATAGTCAGCGCATAGCCATGCAACTCTAGACCTCACATGAAAGTCATCTGTTTAATTGACCTTGGGAGTGTGTGTGTGTGTGTGTGTGTGTGGTAAGAGTGCTATAATGTCAGGGTGGTTTAAACCTGGCCCCTCATTAGAGTGGGAGTGTCAGAATAGGGAGAAAGAAAGAGGATAGGAAGGAGGGAAGGAAGGAGAGCGTCTCTGTCTGAGTAAACAGCTGCCTATCCTTCTCTCACAGGCCCAGCCAAACCCCATGCTCCCTGCGCCAAATCCTCTAAAGCCAAAAGTCTTCTCCTGGGGGGGATGCTGACCACAACCCCTTCGGCCTGCCCTCTACAGTCATATTCCCTACACTTGTGGTTTGGTAGTAAGATAAAGAGCTGGCAGAACGTATTCTAAAAAAGAAATGTAACCGAGTGTCTGACTTTTAGGCCTACAATAAACTCTAAATTTCCCCCCATTTATCAGTAGTGTTGACAAGACGTGCTGCATATTTTCACTGGGGATGATGCAGCCAGTCATTAATAAGGGAAGGTTGAAATATTGGTGCTGGGCTGACTATCACATCTTACTGCCCTGGAATAATTTTAAATTGTGTAAAGCTGATAAGCCAAATCAACAAACTAGCAGCATCAATAACAAACAATACTGCACTGCGTTGCAGTGGTTGTTGTTCAGTGTGGGACATTTTTCTCACAGTCATTCCCTCTGCACTCATATTCACCAGGCCTGTCTGCACTATATGTATGTATATATATATATATATATATATATATATATATATATATATATATATATATATGTGTGTGTGTGTGTGTGTGTGTGTGTGTGTGTGTGTGTGTGTGTGTGTGTGTGTGTGTGTGTGTGTGAGCATTTGTATAGCTGTGTGTCTCTAAATTCAGAGCCCAAGTGTGAACCCTACCAAGCTCCCAGCCCAAGCCACAGATTGTCTGTCTCCCAGCTGGGGCAATGTACAGCTGGCTGCTCCCACAGCTCTGTTCCCTGTCATTGGAGCTGTTATTGTACTGGTGCACTGAGACAAATACACACACACACACACACACACACACACACACACACACACACACACACACACACACACACACACACACACACACACACACACACACACACACATACAAGCAAGTACGCTAACCAGGAAGGCACTAGCTCGCAGGGTCACGAGAAAGAGGCTTGGATGGAAAAAAGCATTCTTTCACATGTTACTGATTTCAGATTTAGACCATGGCAGGCTTGTTTTGGCTCCACAGTCCTCTTGGAGCTCTCTTAGGGAACTTTCATTGATGGACGCCGGGCTGGAGGTGTCTCACTGTAAGATCCCCTTTGGGATCTTACAAGAGGTGAACGGACTGGTATTTCACAGCTAGGCGGATAGCAGACGAAAACAACGGTGGAGAGAAATGGCTACCTTTTCAAAGAGAGAAGAAGACAGGCTCGTTGAAATGTTGAGGCCTGAGCTGTGACATAATGTGGTATGTTGGCTTTTATCGGAATCTGAGGGGGGAAAAACAACAACCCTTTTTATCGCGTTTGCTCTGTGCCTTCCTATAGATGTAGAAACCTTTGTAAATGTCACCAAAACATGGCGGGTACACCCAGTGTTTTAGTGTTTCATGCATTCTCTCGGTGGTGACACATTCTCTCAGTGTCATCACTGAGAGAATGGAAAGTTCTGGGTAGAGAGAGAGGAGATGGGCAGGGATACAGACTACCCAGACGACTATGAGTTATGGTCTGAAATTGAAGGGAGAAAGAGACAGACAGACAGAGACAGAAAAAGAAAGCGAGACAAAGAGAATTGAAAATGACGAGAAGAGAGACGCTTCTAAACTTGGTAAGTTTGAAAGGGAGAAAGTGCAACAGACTCAATCGTGCTCTCCATCTCCCAACAGCCAATAAAATAAAATACCAACGCTGAATCAATTTTCATTAAAGTCAGATCAGCTGTGCTGTCTGCATCCCTTTAGATATTGGCTTAGATTCCAGTCAATCGATCTCTTTCCCAGTGCCATCTTCTTTACATTTCTGAGACAATCCCCTGCACATTAGTTTAAGAGGGCTTACCCCCACAGTTGGCTGAGACATAACAGTTTATTTTGACTCTTTGACAAATGGTGTTATAATTCCCAATAACTCACTCAATGGTGCCTCTGGCACATGCACTGCCTTGGGGTCTTTTGTAAAGATAGCAAAAATGGCCATGTTGTCAGGCCATGTCGTGTAATGCCAAGTCACCTGCTCACTGTCTAAACAGGGTGGACACTAAACCAGCTTCACAGTGTTCCAACTGAACAGAGCTTTACTGTGGTTTGGCTGGAGCAATACAGGGGATAATTTCTGGTGCAATAATGATGTCTGGACTAAGATAAACCTGTCAATCAACAAGCAAGTGATTTGGTTTCTGGTTTTCATATTGGCCAGTCTTTTCATTCCTGCCATGTGTAGCTTTTGGCTGGATAAGGTAAAATCAATTGTTAACTGGATGCTCTACTTCAATTTTGTTCTATACTATAACAAGAAATAAAAATCCCCCTCTCTCTCGATTTAAAGTTTGTGGTGTGCACTCAGATTTGCCGTCCTACTGTCTCTCATTATTCTCAACAGCAATTTATGATTCAACTTCGATGTGCAATTCCATTAGAACAGGTTCCAGGCTATTGGATTCTCTATTCTAGGCAATGTATGTAATCAGAATTTCTCACATATTTGCTCCTAGGATTAGGATTGTATGCCACTTGAGCAAAGTCAGGGAGAACAAGTGCAATTACCAGTTCAGACTGAAGATTCAACCAAATGAAATGAATGAAAAAAGACAAGTCACTTGAATCAATCGAACCATCCATCCATCCATCCATCCATTATCCAAACCGCTTATCCTGCTCTCAGGGTCACTGGACGCTGAAGCCTATCCCAGCAGTCATTGATGGCCTGATGAACCACTTGAACAATTAATATATGATTCTATAGTTAGTTTCATATTAAAGATATGCTAGGATTTATATTATGGCTATGATTTCTTAGCCATGGTAAAATAAAGGATGGCTGAATTTCAATGTAACCAAGCAGCAACAACCAGGAACGGAAGTTGAATCCAATGCACAAGCGCCAAGTTGCAATTCCAACTGGGCCACTAGGTGGCCGGCTCCAAAACCTTCCTGTCCAGTCAACAAGAGAATTCCCAACTTTTACCTTCAAATACAAAGCCATTAAATAATTTTCTACTTGACACTGAGGTCTCAACTGCTGGTTCAAGTCTGGCACAGTGGTTATTTTTAAATTACACGTCAAGAAGATATTGAGGATTAAAAAAGTGGCATGTTGAGGCACTTTTGCCTTGACTGACATGTCCGTCAACTTGTCAGTCATGGTGTCAACCCAGCTACATCCATGGTCCACCCTGTTGCCCAAATGTGGATTTTCTGGCTCCAACAACTGACAAGATGATGGCAAGCACTGGGGTTCAGAATACCCCTTCAGAAACCAATGTGTGATGTAACAGGCGCTACGTCACTCTTTTTCATACAGTGTATGAATGCTACAAGCTTTAGATATAAAAAGCTTTGAGCTTCCTTCAACCTCATGATCAACTGTTTACACACAGACTTTGCCAACAATGAGCTAAAGTTCCATTCACAACAAGTAGCCGAAAATAGGCTGATCTGAAGTCAGGATTCAGGCTCAAGACTTGGCAATCCGTCATAACGCATTTGCATGTGTTCAGGGCCACTGCAGGGAATATGACTGCATCTTTTGTCCCACTTCTTAAGTTTTCCTCATTTTTTTGGTATCACTGGAAAACCTCTCTTCCTCTTTTTAAAAAGGAAGCTTGGTACAAACATGTGAAATTTTGTGCTCTGGCTCTTTCAGAAACTCTCTGCTTCTTTTAAATCAGGGTGAGAATTTTTTTTTTTTTTGTCATTGTTGCTTTTCTGCTCCTCTTCTATGATGCAACAATGTCTTATTAGGTGCCATAACAAATCTGTTATGGCGCCTAAGCCTTATTCAGCTCATTGCAAACAGAAACAGCTAGGGAGCTGTTTTGAAATGTGTTTACTATAAACAGGTCCAGAACTATGTTGGAACCAGTGAAGTATGCTGGAGTGTGTAGGCTAGAGACTCAACCAAGTCACAATATGATGCCTTTTGTCCTTGGTTGATGGAAACAGACACTAGTCTTCAGCTCAGGGCAGACGACAAAGAAGGAGGAAACACAACATATTCCAAGGCCTGTTTGTTTTTCCTTCATATTTGTAGGGTAGTCATTTCCTGTACCCTGGTTTTCCACTTCATTTCCCAATGATTTGTTCCACAACACTGAGGAGAAAATATGACTCGAGTGGAGCTACAGTACTTGTACCTTCCTTTATAATGCGGTTATTGGACGTCATTTCTACTCTCTTACCTGGTTTGCTAGGGTCGCTGTCAGAGGCAGGGACAGGGGCTCCTGGTGGAGAAGGGGAGGATGTCGTGGGGACAGTTGGAGGTTTTTCCCCCTCCTGAGGGCGGCTCTTAGAGGTCTCGATGCCTTTCACTCTCCTGGCATGGCGGTTGCCTTTGTAGTGGGCTTCTGCCTGACTCTGTAGGAGATCACAGAGGAAAGAGAGCAGGCTTTAGGCTGTAAGCAAACACCAATGCCAACAGGTGAGGTGAATAAAACATTGCAAACTTGTTTTGGCAAACTGACGCTTGTGCGCGCACACGCGCTCATGCATGCTCACGTCATTATTATTGCATGTCATTCAATATACAGAAGGGACTGAGGACCACAGACTGTAAGCAGGATAAATAGCTGGATGGCTGCATGGGAATACAATACAATGAAGAGCTGAGTTACAGTGAAGAGCTGAGTTACAGTGAAGAGCTGAGTTACAATGAAGAGCTGAGTTTGGTAATGGAAACGCCATAAGGATCCTGGATGCTCTCTTACCCCTCGTTCTACTATTATCTTGCATCTCACTGTTTCTCAGTCATCTTCTCTGAACTTTTCTGTCACTTATCGAGCAGTATTTTTATATCCAATGGTAATGTCTGCCTCTCTGTCATCTGTTTGTCTATCTTTAACATTACCAGTCACCGCAAGGTTTTGACATGCAGCCTTCACAGATCCCTTTAGCCTAAAACTCTCTGGACACCCCAGCAGTACCTTGGCTCCAGCCATTTTCATTACTACAGCCAGGCTGACAGACATACCGAGGGGAGTTGAACTCTGGGTTGATGGGATGCCATACTGTCTGCCTTAAGGCCCCATAAGCCACTATACCCCCACCAAACACACATACACACGCACATTTACAGTATACATTATTGATGGGAGGCTGGCAGACGTGGTATCTTACAACATAAATACAGTGATCGGCCCCAGCTGCTCCATGGACAGGTTTAGGTGGCCCTTGGACAAACCTAGACTTAATTGGTTGCCTATAGAGGGGCTAAACTCAAAATATACACACTACCGGGCAGCAGAGGGCATATCTGCAATATGTCAGAGTTGGGATACACAAGGATTACAGACTTTGAGTCTAGAGTTTTTCGGGGCCTAGAGAATGCCACACATTCCAGCAGAGTAAAACACAGCATGGAGTTGCATTACAGAGGCTAGCATGGCTAATCTCTTGTTGAAAAGCTAGCTTCTAGCTAATGTGTTTGCTCTGAGGGTAAACAACAGAGGTGGTTCATCTATCATGGGAGTAGAGGGACATCAGAGCGGACTGTCTTTGTGTGCATGTGTGTGTATGTGTTTCTGTGTGTACAGAGTGGCTCGCACATGACAGATGAGATGTAGGATGTAGTTTTGGCATAAACACACACACACACACACACACACACACGGGCGTTTCTAGGCACAGGCAACCTAGACAGTTGCCTAGGGCATCTGCCGCAGGAACCCCCCCCCCCGCCGCCGCCGCCTTAAAGATATATTTGGGGGCAATACAATCTATATGTATTTTTAATGATTATAAAAATAAAACAAATAACACACGCATTAAGACTTATTTGTTATGAGTGAGATGATGAGAGAGACGGAGGGGGAGGGATCAGGTGTGGACGGTGGGTGAGTGCACCAGTTGACTGTTTATTGCATCTGTTGAACTTTTCGGCCAGTCTGCCTGTACTAATGAAAGCATCGAAGCCATCGAGGGTGCAGTTTAGAAAGAAGAGGAGAGATGAGGAAGAAAGGAGATACAAGTATAGAGCAGTGGTACTCAGACTGCAACTCCCGAGCCACATGCGGCTTTTTGTTGACTATATTGCAGCTCTTTTAAGTCTTCAATTTTGCATTTTCTAGCACTTTTTAACCAAATATTTCACCAGATATAATTGTCTGAGACACTTGCAGCGGTAACCTTCTTCTTCTGATCTATTTGCTGTAGACTATACGCAGCAAAGGTGTACTGCTGCCCTCCACAGTTCATTTGTAGAACTCCACTGAGTCCAGTGCCATGGAGAAAATTAATAACAGTTCTTATTGTTTCACAATGTTCCATGCTGAATATTGATTTCAATGAATGATCTAAAACTCCAATTTCTGACAGCTCTACTTTCATGTGGCTTCTCTCTGTATGATAATTGGTGCATTCCATCAAAGCACGATTCACAGTTTCTAGCAGTAACATTATTAATTCAATTTCCCAGTAAGAGCAACCTATGACCCTACGAAGGTTGGGTGAGGAGGAATATTTTTATAAAGTGGCTCTTTCCAAAAAAACCAAAAAAAATTGTCAATGTGGCTTCTGAGCTGGCCAAGTCTGAATATTGCTGGTATAGAGGTATGTTTTTAATGCGCATTTTTAAAAGCACCTGTCTGTCTCTGGTTTTAGCTATTTGAAATGTAGTGTGCTAAGCTAGCTACCTAGTTAAGCTAGAACTAGAAAAGCTAAGCTAAGCTAGAAAGGTTATTTCCCCTGAAGATGGCGCTATTTTTTGAGGGGGGGTTGGAGATCTTGCCTAGGGCGCCAGAATGGCCAGAAATGCCACTGCATGCACGCACGCACGCACGCACGCACGCACGCACGCACGCACACACACACACACACACACACACACACACACAAACAGAGATAGGCATTTGTGTTTTTCTCGTAAGCCATCTGTTTTTCTTTTCTTCCTTTTTCTCACACATTTTCTTGCTTTCTCTCAACCACACATAGCCAGACATAATAACAAACATAGTGTGTTGATAAACTAGTGTCGCTGTTGAACTACATCATTAGAAAGCCTCAAAATAGCTTGCCTAAAGGTCCTTATGTATATCCAGAAGCATGTTTAGTAGGCCAAATCATATTTCCACCAAGGGAACCATGATCAAGATAATTATTAAGAAGCTGGATTCAAGTCTATTGCTGGGCAGAGAGATGATCTTGGAGTCTGCTGACAGTTAGTCACAGGTGCTGAAATGTCTGAAATAATTTCTTGGGCTGAATGCCTTAAACAAACTAGAGGCTCGTTTCTGAAGATAGACTGACTTGGCAAGGGAGGTGGATGGTGAATAGTAATGCCTGCATGTATCTGTGTGCTCTAAGGCTGTCCTGGTCTGGTACGCAGGAGAAGACATGACCTGGAGTCTACAAAGCCACGTGGCGGTTTTAATTGGTGATGAAAGTCTGGGCTCTGGATTTAGCATCTGATCTGTAACTGTACCCTTTGACAGGGGTCTTAAGAAGCTGCCAGGCCAAAGCCTGTAGATCAAGGTATGTGTGTGTGTGTGTGTGGATGAGTGTGGATGAGTGTGGATGAGTGATGGTGGGGTTGGGGTGGAGGTGCTGGTGGAGGTGGGGAGGGAGGGATTATGTTTTAAGAGAAGTGATCTCGGTGAGATGAAATGGGGAATACAGGGAATTGATGGGCGCGTTGGGGAAGGAGGGCGGTGGTGTGGGGAGCTCTAAGGGAAAGCGACCAGAATGGCATTCTTAACCTCCACTGCCAAGCCAGGAGATCAACTGCCAAGCACTTAGGTGTAAAAGGAAGGCACTGGAAATAGAGAAGAGAGGGTGGAGGAGGCATGCTGCCCTGCAACAGAACTACAGGGCAAGTTAAAATGATGTGAAGAACTGGAAAAGGGGAAATGGGAATGATACGAAAAGAAACGGAAATCACAGAGAGGATCAAGTGCTGTATGCGTTTCATTATAAGGAGGGTACACATTGTACAAGTTTCCTCCTGCATGACTCTCCTTCTAAAAAGAGTGCCAGGATGCTACAAAAGACCACAACTGCTGCTCCAGATAAACCAGCAAGAAAGGGGGGGGGGGGAATAAGAGAGGGACTGTGACGGTGAGTGAGTAGGAGGAGAGAGAGGGAGGGAAAAAAACCGGTGAGTGAGGGAGAAGCAGTGAAGGAGAGAGAAAAAGGAGGAAGGGGAGGGGGGGTGCATCCGTCTAGCCTTGCTGCAGCAGCAGTGACATCGGCTAATGCAGCGAGACGGAGCCTGTGATGTCACTAATGCAGCACACCAACCAAGGTTATTCAACACATTTTACCCTTTAGCACCTTACACCCCCACGAGACGCAGTGACATCAGGGGTAAAGCAGCCCCACATTCTTTCCCCCTCGCTCCTCCACCCCCCTGTCCCTCCCCGCTTCTCTCACTGCATCCCAAGATGCACTGCGGCTGTGAGAGCCAGTCTAATCCATGCCCTTGACGAATGCATCTTATAATAAGTAGTGGCAGCCAATTTGAGGCTTTTCTACATTGTAAATAATGCAGCATGAGGGACAGAGGCCGATAGAAAGAGACAGAGAGGGACTGGTGGAGAGATAGGAAAAGTGAGAAACAGAGAGAGAGAGAAATTCCAAGAGAATTAGAGAGAAAGCTGTATTGTGTTGGAAATGTATGATGGCAAAATAACACCTGAAATGAATGGAGTGAGGAGTGGGTGCAAAATGGGAGGACTGGGTCGTCTGAGGAGAGATACATTGATGATGATCTGGCATACCCTCAGAGCTTCCTTTAGCCTGTGTAATCAAATCAACTCACAGATGGCAGATGATGACAGCAAAATGTCACTGTCAAGGTTATATTATGTTATGTTCGAGGAAATGAAAAACAGGAGCCTGGGATGTATCCAACTGTGTTTTCAGCCATGAAAGCTTTATCCTGACCTTCCTGACCAAATCTAAAACAGGAAAAGTGTGGCTTAGTTTAGTTTAAACGTTTGTTTTGGAAGGGACAATGTACATTAATCAACATTCAAAAGAAATGTAAATGTACCCGAGTTAGCTAATAGGCTAGTTTCCATCGGCAGTGCCTTTGCCTGATGAAGTCATTTCTGCTGTCACGTGAGGAAGAGGTTTTCTCAAGTCTAATTTTGTAGGTTAAAACTGCTTATCTAGAGTTTGCTATATACATATGTGACATTATTGATATGCTGCAGTATGTGTTTATTCTTGTTTGCAGTGGAAGTGGCCATGACAGCAGAGCGGAGGTGTAGTCACACATGCTTGAGAGCAACTGGGTCCTTGTATGTATCTGTGGGTGGGTGTGTGTGTGTGTGTGTGTGTGTGTGTGTGTGTGTCAGTCTTCTGTCTGTCACCTGCTCCATGGAGGCAGGATTCAAAGGACTGTTGCAGATCTCACCTAACCTTAACACACAAATGTGTCCATATGAATGTTATTGCTTATCAGTGACTGTTGGGTATTTTCAGGATTTAATATATTTTCACTTAATGTAAATCACTTAATGTTATTATGTCTTATTGTATATTCTTTTTTTTTTGGCATTTATGTATGTATGTATGTAGTATGTATGTATGTAGTATGTATGGGGCCCATGCTATTGTTTTAGCGCCCTCTATTGGTTATATACACAAGGCCTTATGTGTTGGCTGGTATATATTATTCCTACTGATTATGTCAGATGAAGACTTGATACGTGTTGTTCTGCTTGGCTGCCTCTATGCTTGAAGAATACATTCACAGTATTACTTCACCTGAAGACGGAGTGCCTTAGCTTTTCTCCATGGTTGTCTGTGCTACTTAAGGCCTAATATCAAGCAAGACTTCCTGGATTTTGGTAAACATCTGATCACAAAGAGCCACGCATATCAATAGCTCTGGCAACGACTCCTAGAGGATAAATACTGAGTCTCATCACCAGCCAGTCAGACTAGCTTGGTCTAGTCAGAAAGGCACGAATTGAGGAAGCCTCTTGGATGAGAGGCGAAACGTCTTCACGGATATATACCAAGTCCAGTTGCACTTGATTCAACTCCTTTGGATTCCTGGATTTAGTTTCTTGTACTTTCATTCGCCCCGCTAAAGAGCACCTGTCGTATGAGCCATCAGAGCCATGCAGCAAATCCTCCCTCCATTGTAAACTGTTGCGTCCACATGAATGTGTGCGTATGCGCATACCACTCACACACAAAAGGAGCTTGATTGAGGGAAGTAGGTTCTTATGAAACCTAAGCCTTGAGTCACTTGTGCAGTAAACCAATGTCTTGTTGGGACGCCGCAGTGGAGGAGCTTATTGTCTGTGTAAGGGGGGGAGGGGGTTGGAGGCAGCAAAGTAGACCAGAAAACCGCCCATCTCAGGGTCCATTTCAGAATGTCCCAGCTGTTTGGGTCACTGACAGTTCCCTGCGAGGTACAGCGCTTAGCTCTAATTGGCTGGACTGCATCAATATTTACACATATGCTTATGTGTCTTGTAAAAGGGTCACGTTCTAGGTTACGAGCAGTATTCCTCGCCCCTCTCGGCATATGTTTTCATGTGTTAGAAAAGCTCCCACTGACAAGCTAAGCTTTCTAGTCTTAAGGTAAATATTTGGCTGAATACGATGTCAAAAATATACCCTACATTGTACGTGTCTGATATATTTCGTTGTTTAGCCACAATCTACCACTGTAAATCTATATATCTTCTGTGCACAAGTCAAAGGCTGGCGTTATTATCGAAATGTATTCAAAGTTTTACATTTGATTATATCGTAATTTTCTCCAGCAGGGTTTATTATTACTAAGCTAGTCACTATATGAGAAGATGCATCACGTTTCCTACAGTATTTCATAATATAAACATCCCTGTCACACTGTTTCCTGTTGCTTTTGAAAACATACAGACAGAAACATTGGCAGCATTGAGGCCCAAGATTACAGCCTTGCAGATCCCTGACCACGTGGAAGCCATGATTGTAGGTCCAAGTGGGTATATATAGCTCAGGTCCACTCCCTTGTATCGTGTGCTATGGGGAATAGACTGCCCTGGCTCTGAAGTTTGTGTCTCAAAAATACAGACCATCACAGCCAAATTATACACTGCATGAAAGAATAACTATGAGATCCGGCAATGATACTGTGATTTGCCTATCCTATCGGACCGAGGCATCTAGCGAACACTGAGTGGATCGTTTACACTCCACATTAAGTACTGCTTCACAACTCAATAGCTGTTTTCCTTCATGTGTCATTTGAAATTTACTAAACTTGTCATTGCAATTAAACTCCCATTATGAGTTTAGAAATATAAACCACACCATATGGACAAAGAGCTGAAGCTGTGCAAGTGGAATGATCAAGTGGTACAAAAACAGGAAAATGCAGCTTTGCCACATACATGTGGGGAGATTTTAACTTCACAGGATGCTAATGCGAAATTGACTTTCAACATGTGCAAGATCCTAATCAAGCTGTTTTGATGTTGATTGGCAAGAGAAAATCCCTTTGAAAATGGGGGAGAAAATCCAATTTCACGCTCTGGGCGTCTCCACTGGCACTCGAAGCCCACTGCTCCAGAGCTTAGTGCCTCTATGAACCCCTAACTTTGCTCTCCTAAAATTCCAGCGACGGCTCAACTGCCAAAACATAACCCAAACAAAATGTACCAAACATGTCCTCTCTATCGATATGCGGTGCGGGGAGGATGCACAACAACAAACAGGACAGACATTCTTTTTGGATAAGTCTCCTGGGTGCACGGTGTATGTGTGTGAATTTGTACTTGTGTTGGTATTTAGTGTATGTGGAAGACGGAGATAGAGAGAGCACACACACACACACACACACACACACGTGTGCACTATGTTTGGTTGCACTGGAGTCTATTACTGTACCTCGGAGTTGAAGCGGATTTGGCAGACGTTACAGGAGATGACTGGTCGCTTAGTTTTAACCAGTGGAACTCCAAAGGTGTGATTGATCACCGCCTTCTGCACCGGGTCCATCTGACAGCGAGAAAGACAGCACAAGAGAGAGAGAGAGAAAGGGAGGGGGGGAGGCAGACAAAGACAAACAGAAAAAAGGAGATAAGAGAAATATGTGAGAAAGTTCTCCTTCAGTATAGTTTTTTACACTCAAGAGTCCCAGTGGTTGGAGTAGACAGGCCAGTCAATCATATTGATAGGGGTTGAATGCAATATGCCCCCTATACCAGATGGTAGAGGCCAGTGGTTAGTAGAGAGGCCACAGATCACATGTACCGCCAGGACCACCAGTGGTCCACCATTTTACTGCCCAAAAGAAATCAAATTACCATACACATCTGTGCACAGAGAGCAAACTCACTGACTCCAGCAAAAAATGTATGTAGTCATTTTGTCTCATATTCACCCTTAAAATAACATTCTTCTCAAAATAATTGAATAAATCTGCCAGCGGAATGCAATAATTTGACTAGTTGAATGCAGTTAATGTTTTTTTCAACAATTTTTGTGTGCTTAACAGTGTCAGAATGGCTACACGTGTGTTTAGCAGCCAGTGGTCTTGAGTGTTGAAAGAGTGTTGCTACAACTGGGAATCACACACATTGCATACAGCCTATTAAAGCCTTACTTATGATTCAAATCAGGTTGTTACAATAGCTTCATGCTAGCCTGGTACTAATTGTTTCAGCTGGGATGTCCATCACTGGGGGATGTTAAGCACCTCGTATAAATTTAACCATCTCGCTTTAGCAGCTCGCTAGTGTGTTAGTGGCTAAGTACCCACATTTAAACATAGTCCCAGACAAAAAGACCTGGGAAATCCAGCTTACACTGACCTGAACAGTCTCCACACTATTATCTGTCT
Source organism: Lampris incognitus (assembly GCF_029633865.1). Lineage (NCBI taxonomy): Eukaryota > Metazoa > Chordata > Actinopteri > Lampriformes > Lampridae > Lampris > Lampris incognitus. The sequence goes on along the minus strand of NC_079212.1, from coordinate 21,722,941 downwards.
ATGTCTGAAGTAGAATTTATCTAGCGATCATGGCTAATTGACATTAGCATTAGCCTGGAGCCCATGGCTGGTGTAGAGTTCCACCAGAGACAATTGTCTGGCACTTCGTCTAGCATGTGCAAGCATTGGCAGACAGCTCGGCCAGGCAAAATAAAAGCTTATGTGACATAAAACAGGAACTCCCCAAGCAAGTGTCCTGGCCTGATGGACAAATCTGTTTTGATTCTGTAAGTTTTGTGCACTAACCAATGCGGTAAATTACTGCTTGGGGCTTCAAAAAAACATTTTCCTTGTATTGGTAAGGCAGTGAAGGAATTTTCCAGAAGACACACCATTTCTGATTCGACCCTGTTGATTCCAAGAACCTGACAGAGCCTAAATTAGTCCATTTGGCTCATCACTGAGTTTAATTTGGCTAATCATCAAACTTTCCCTCTAGCTACCTTGCACCAGCAGCTACAGTCTCATCTAATATGAAAATGGCTCAGGATTTTGGCCTGTAGAGTGACAGAGGGGAGGGAGAGGCTGAAATGAATATTTTCGTATGTCAAACAAAAACATTTTGAAATTCTACACAGGGCTTGTTACTTGGCAACCCCAAGAAAACAGGGCAAGCAGAGAGAAAGTAAGAAGAGGAGAGAGAGAGAGAGAGATGGGGGGGCATGATGGGGGGCAAGCCAGCTGTCTTGGGTACAGGATGAGGCAGATACTCTTTCATCTAGAATAGAGAGACCGAGAGAGAAACAGACAGACAAAATTAAACAAAGGGAGAAAGAGAAAAGTAAGACAGAGGGAAAAAATGAGTGAGAAAGAGAGAAAGGGCCTGTTCTCAGGCAAGAGACCTCGGCCGGACATCCTCACATCTCACATTCTTATCTCATTTGGCTGTCTTCCCTGCACTCTGACTTCCACAACCCCCCCCCCCCAAAAGAAAAAACTGATCCTTTCCACCTTGTTATAGACTAGCCTTCGCTGCTATTGCTGTGATGAAGGGAGGAGGAAAGGATATTGAGCAATGACGTCAGCAGATTATAGCTATCGAAACGGCATGAATCGCTAAGCAGTGAGTCTGCAACAGCAAGCTGGGCCCCGTGATAAATCCTACAAAAGTAACATATTTCATCAGTCAACTGTGGGGTTTTCCGTTTATTCCTCTGACGAACAGATGAAATCATAGCAACTGTAAATGTTGCTAAATCTACATCCAGCATAACTGAATGGTGTCCAAGCCATTACCTCCCCTCCTACCCACCCTGCTGCGCACGCACACACACAAACACACACACACACACACACACACACACACACACACACACACACACACACGTATGTATGTATATGACACATTAATGACCACTGACCCACTAGCCACTAGTGGAGTAATGTACAGTGAGTCACTGGAGACCTCCACCCAGTGTTCTGGGTGGAGGTCTGTTATGACCCCGCTAGTCAACTCAGTTGTTGAAAAGCACTATCCAGCAGCCAAGTGCCTGCTCAACATGCCTCATCCAAATGTCATAAAAAAAAGCCTTTCGGCCTGAAATGAGAGCGCTCTCTAGAGACGTGATTTAGGAATTCCTATTTGAATATGGTAAGGAACCTGGCTGGTGAAAGTAAACCACAGAGCCTATTGATTTTTAGCATCCTGCGGGGGCCATAACAGCATTTCCATAGGCCATCAATATCTTAATGCTGAAATGGCTTTTGTTAATGCAGGGCAAACTCTGAAACTGGCTCTAGTCCCCAACAGTGACATGTCTGTCCAGCCATACATCTCTGAACATTACAATACACTCCTTTATTTTCTATCTATTTCTCTATTGTACCCCCCCCCCCGCAATCACTCTTTGCCCCTCCCCTCTCTCCATAGTGTGTTTCGATCAATGCACCACGATGAACTGTTGGGGAGTGTTGAATTCCAGCGGTCAAGAACGCGCTGCTGCGACTTTCAGAAGGACTTTTCTGGCAGAGACAGTCAATTTTGAGGCATGCCAAATAAAAAAATAATAATAATAATAAATAGTAAAAAAAAAAAACAAGTTTTACTTTCAAGTTGGGCCCAGTTTGAGGCACAGAGGAGTGCCTAATGTGAATAGGTCTCCCCCCGGCTCCAGTTCTCTGAACGTGTCCAACGCTAATGTTTGTGTTTAAGTACTCACCCTCTTCTCCTCTGGGTCTGCTGGGGCTTGGAGCTGCATTGGTCCTCCTGTGTGTGTGCTGCTAGCTGTGGTGTGTGTTTGGGTCTCGGCGTGTGTGAGGGTGAGAGCGTGTGGCATTCTGTCTTCACTCATTCAGACTCCTGGTTAGCTATCGATGCCAAATACAAACTACAATGGGACTGGTGCCTAGTGATGCATTGCCGGCTAAGTTTTCTGTTTGCTTTCCTCCTTTCGGGTCTGTCTCTGCCCCTCCTCGTGTCTAAGTTGCTGCCAAGAGAAGTAAGTGTTTGCCGTGAGGGTTTTCTCCAAAATCTCTCTCTCGCTCTCCTTCTTCACTGACACATCACCTAACAAGTGCCTGTCTCTTCTGCTCAGCCTCCTCTCCTTTGTTCTCCGCTCTTCTTTCTTTTCCCTCTCTCACGCTTCCCTGTAGTACTTTTCCCTCACTGTATGCTCCCACTTTTCTCCTCCCCCTCTCCCTCTTTTTCATGCATACTCAAACAATCCGTCCAGATGCAGCCGGTGTTGTGTGTCATGCTCTCTTCTCCTCTCTTCTCCTCCCCTTCTCCCAACCCTCCCTTCTTCCCTCCCTCGGTTCTCATCATCTATCAAATGTCATCCTAAGCTTAGCAGAAGTTTTGCCCCCCAACCACAAACTCAAAACCGCATTCCCCCCAAACCATAACCCACATGCTCAACCGTACACTAACACACACACACACAGACACACACACACAGGCGCGTGCACACTAGCATACTAACACACTAACATACAAAAATACACACGCATCAACTGTATGCCATCCCTGTCTGACCTCACGTTACACTGACCACCAACTGTTCAATCACATGCACATGGGTGAGCACTTTCTGCAAGACCTCATTACACAGACACATCAGAAGTGATGTAGACCCACGTGTGACTGTGCAAAGCAAAACACACCCTAATGGGCTATCATATTCATCTCTGTAAGTATTACACCGCTCCGCCTGTTAAAACCCGTGGAGGCTCTCAGAAGGTCCATGGCGGTTGGTGTTTCCCCTGACAACTAGCGGGAGATTTGTCTTGGAAGATAATTGCATTAATAAAAACCACAGAAAACAATAGAAAAGAAAAGAAGAAAAAAGGTAAACTGCTGCTGATTAGGACCCCCAAGGCCATTGAAAAAACCTGCTTGGAGAGGGTCATTAAGCAAGTAAGTCAGCCGTTATTTATAGTGTGCCTTTCAAAGCAGCAGCTACACAAGGCACTGTGCACAAATCAAAATAAATGGGAAACGAGCTGATTTATAAAATGTATAAAGACAAAATAAAAATGGCAAATATATAATACAAAAAGTACTGGGGGGGGGACAACACATTAAATTAAATGCCACAAAGATGGGACTTTAAAAGCTTGTTAAACCTCAAAACAGACGCGGCAAACTTAATGTTATAGGAGATGCAGGCCCAGAGCGAAGGAGAGACCTCTGCAAATGCACAGGGAGGGAGGGGAGGAGGGAGGGGAGGGCGCTGCAGCAGGTGAGCTTCAACAAGTCTGCGCACTGCTTCGCATGATTAGACACCTTCATTGGAAATTCCTGACTTTGCAGGCAGAGCGAGTCCATGTTGAGGCAGGTGTCTCGGCTCACAAGTGCATGCACATGTGCGTGCACGTGCATGCATGTTTGTAAGTGTGTGCGTGTGTGTGTGTGCATGCGTGCATGTGCATCTCCATACTGAGACCAGCTGCTACAGATAAATTATTCAGCCTCGTCACTGTCTAAAGGCACATTGGGCCAGACAGGCAGGTAGAGGACAAATCACATTAGAGAGCCATTAAAACTGTATAGGGCTTGGGGAGAGGCCATTTCTCTGCTATGGGGTGGATAACACTCAACTTGGAGTACGGTCTCATTAAGACTGTACAAACTCAGCACAGATGACTTGTAAATAGAGGATGAGAGAATAACAGAATTAGCTGGTGGCCAGCTTAGTTTGAAAGCGCCACTCTGTTGTACAGGGACCTGATTTAATTAATGCTGTAATAAGGTGCCTTTGTTGAAATAGTGCACATGACTTTATTTTACTATCAATATGTTGTTCAGACACACATAAGTAAGGAACAATAATCAAAAACAATGGACTTTGATCCAACTATAGTAAATTAATCCTGCTTACACTTTGCGTTCATTCAGTCAAATGAAGTGCTGTAAATGAACAGCACACAAATGATAATGGTTTTTTTTTTTTATTGTGATTTTGAGATACTTTATTGATCCCCGTAGGGAAAGTGTGCTCTGCATTTAACCCATCCTAGCTGTGTAGCTAGCAGCAGTGGGCAGCCACCATGCAGCACCCGGGGAATTTTACTGAAAACGAGTGAAAAAGATCTGTCACTGATGAGGCTTAATTCATTTTATTGCTTATGCAAATCGTTTGCTTTGCAGAATTTTCTCAAATCAACTGAATTTATATTGGGATATTCATCATATTTCAAAATCGTAACACTTGCTTTTGGAAAATTTCCGAAAAAAGGTAAAACCACATGAAAATAGGTGGCATTATTGGTACGTTTGGCATGCTTTTTCGTAGTCCAAGAAAAGTAATATATTATGATCAAACACAAAGTGACTCATCAGGGTTTGACCAAAGCAGAACATGAATATCCTTCATTGTGCACACATTTATCTTCCTAAAAACCTCATGTGCAATAAAAACAAAGCTACAAAACATTCATTTCACTTTAGGTAATTCAATATAAATTGACTAAATGACTCAACAACTTTAAACACATGTCCATGTAAACAGCTAAAGGCAGGGGCTTTCACTTTAACTGAAACACATGATCACTGTCAACAACTGGACCTTAAAGTGCAGCAATCAAAGCCAGATTTTCTTACACAACTGTTGCAACATGTACTATATAGACCCCCAAATCCTCCTCTCCCTTCTTTGTCTCGTTTAAAAACCCATTTCGCACCCGTGCGAGTGAATCGTCCTGGTGTGTCAGTCACTCTGTGTTTTATTTCTACTGCACAGAATGCAGTAAATCCTGTAAAGTGTGTCCCTGTACGCATCGGCGCTGAGGTCAGTCTGTCCTCCGAGCCTCTCCTATGGCCCCATCTCCTGGCCAGAGGGCTGCAAAACACCACTGCTTTGTGACTAGCAGCAGCTCAAGCTATTAACATTCACAACATCCCTGTGGACCTGCAGACGTACTCGGTTCTCTTCGGAGGAGAGTGGAGAGTGCTGGGATACGTGAGGGGAACATTCGTCGAGAAAAAAGGAGTGAATGAAACCGTCAGATGGGGATGAAACGACTCAAAGACGGCAAGAGAGTGAGACGATGGGAGATATTGAGTAAGACAGGCACAGAGAGAGAGAGAGAATGATTTCAGGGCTATAATAACAGATGTGCGAGTGGAAACTAACACTAACTCTATTAATCTAGCACGTCTGCTGGGTCCATTCTTGATTTAACCTCAGTGAGAGTGCTTACAGTTATGGCCCATGGGGGACGATTAAAATGGCTGCACAGTGAAACTGTGGCTAACAGTCTCTGGACTGCTATGGTGTTTGCTGTTACTCTCCTTGTAGTGTTACACGCAGTCAAGGCACATACCGAATACATGGCGACAAGACCTCGTTATGCCATTCCCGGTATATTGCTGCCAAATGTACGGGGCTGACCCAAACATCTACACACATATGGAGTAAATGTCACAGGCATGTGCTCCAGAAATAGCATCGCCCCCTATACGTGTTAAGATGTTTTTACATACTGCTGACTAGAAATGAGTTTACTCCCTCCTTAATGGAGTCCGGGGAAGCGCTTGGCATATTATGCTGAGACGGGTAAATTGTAAATGTCCCCACGGTGGAATATAAATGTACAGATGTTAATCACAGTATGGGGACGCAGGAGGACTCCAGCGCCCGGAAGCCAAATAGCACATCAAACACAATTTCTAGGGTTTGAAGTATTGGGCACGACCATGGCCTTCAAACCTCCCCTTCATCTGCCGCTGCTTTGATTTGAATAATGGAGAAAATGTGTAGTTCAGGGCAGCGGCATATGTGTCTCACCAGATAGTCTGCACAGGTATCTCGCACACACGCGCCACTTTCTGCCGTTTCCAACATGCGTTTTGGATGCACAGCAGCACAGCGCCTTTCACAGACTGCACCAGGAAGCACAAATTAAAACAGTGAAGTTGATGGCCAACGCATTTCCTGTCTCAACCTCTCGCTTCGTACAGTTTCAAACAAAATTTCATTTCATTCTGCCAATAGTATCCTTCTGTTGTGTTGCCACGTTCATGAAATCTTACAAAACTCTGAATGGAAAAACAACTTCAATCTGCAGCACTTGACGGTAAGTGAGTATATGCTAGATTAGCCGATACAATGCCCGACACACAGCTTGGGTCTCAGGGAAAGTCTTTTTTAAGAACGTGACCACCATGAGAACTCTGAAAATCCCTGTGTCTGTTTACTTAGTCGAGGCACTCTGCTGTGTCTTTAAGCTCTACTGCACCGACATCCTCCTTATCCCCCCCCCCCCCAATGACTGCAGTAAATGTTTGCATGAGTGTGTGTGTGTGTGTGTGTGTGTGTGTGTGTGTGTGTGTGTGTTAACTCACTGTGTTAAAGTTGTGGAAGAGGCCCATGCTGTGTGGTGGTGGGGCGGTCTCCATGGGAAACTGCAGGAATGGCTTCATGTCCAGGTGGGGCTGGATCACCGTGGGGGTCCGCAAGAACGTTGGCACTGCTGCCCCTGCCCGGTTTATACCTCCTAGCAGATAGGACAGATAGAGAGCGAGAGAGAGAGGGAGAGTGGGAGAGGTAGAAAAAGAGTGTAAAAACAAACATTCATTGTTTTGCTCATCCGTACATGGTGCACTGGTTGCCCCACAGTGAAAGTACAATAAACCATAACTGCTTTGCATAGGCTGCTGGCTTTTTCGACACTTCCCCTGCAGACGGTGCAGACGGAAACTGTGGGGCACCCGAGAGCGGCACACGATCACAAATCTCTGAAAAGCACATAGCATTTTGGCCATCAAAGACAATTGATGGATGGTTGTGGACAGACACTCTGGTTTTGTTGACAACTTGTCAAATCTGAAGTGCCAAAGTGTGATGACACTGCCGCGCAAAAGCACTGCGATATTGAGGGTTTGTGAGCCTTACGTACTTCTCTTCGGCACTGAGGCGTTTTGTTATACTAAAGCAAATCGAATGAAGCAAAGGAACGGGAAAAGAAGAAACGAATGCTCCGGAGGCAGCAGGGGATCCCTCTCATCCACCTGCCTGCCAGTCTCCTCTCTGCTCTTTTCTTCTTCTATCCTCTCCCGGGAGAAATCTGCAGCTTGATGATAATGAGTTTTGTCTCAGCATGCGTTGCTCTGTGTCATCCTAGCTAGCACACTTGAGTTGGATCACTTAGTTATGTCTAATTGGGGAATGAATGAATCATAGACTCTGATTCCACTACTCATGTCTGACACGTCTCCCTGGCTCTGACTGTATCCAACCTTCTGTTTAAATGGATTCTCAGTCGAGCTTAAGGACAGAGTTAGTCTCTTAAGAGCACTTGGGAAAGTGCATACAGCATGCACACACGCGCGCGCACACGCGCGCACACACACACACACCTGCATACTAAGTCAATATTTAATTCTCCTATAAAGGGATATCAGGCTGTCATTATGACATGCGCGGCTCCCTATCCCAGTCACCGCTTCCATCTGCCTCCTCTTCTTCTCCTCCTTAACCCCCTCCCTGTTTCTTCTCTAACCTCTGTCAAGGATGATACTGATGGGGCCCACACAGCAAAATTCAGCCTCAGCAAGCTCTTAGATTAAGCCTCTTAATATCCGCAACTGGATTTCTGCGGCTTTCAAATTCCCCCGAGACCTAAAGCGCTCCCGTTCTCCTTTTTGGGATTGCTCTAAGCCACTCTCGCTTCCTTCCTTCCTCCTATCTCTCTCTCTCGCTCTCCTGCTTGCTCCACTTCCCACTGCAGTTCGTCTCTGCCAATCCACCTGCCTTCCTCCTTTCCACTTTCTCATGGTAATTTGTGCATTTGCTCGACACCTCTGCACTTCCTCTAAACTTTGAGTCAACTTAAACATGATCTGAAAAGATTTACACAGCTGCCACATGGAGGAGCGCCATTTCAGCAGATGCAGCCTCCAAGTTGGATTAAAGAGAGAGAAGCAGACACACAGAGAGCGAGAGAGAGAGAGAGACAGCGAGAGAGAGCGAGAGAGAGAGAGGTTGACTTTTTGGGACTCTGTGATTGTGCCATCTCAGCTGAAGTCCAGCTGCCTTTTGCTGCACATCTGTGGGCCTCGGGGCAAGAGGAATGCATCATTAACCTTGTTAGACATGTAGGTTTCTTCCACTGATTACGCCACACACCTATAAACACACATGCATGTATGAACACATGCATGGACACAAGTTATCATCATTTTATTATTATAATCATCATTAGTCGTGGTGTATTCCTTGTTTAGGACGTAATTGTAATTTCTCAGTACTTGTGAAAAAAGTTTTACTGCTGCTTTTCAAAGCAGCAGTAAAAAACAAAAAGACAAAACACACACACATGCAGAAAAAACCACACATGCACACAATAAGACTTAAGTTTGTTGCTTCATCACTTTAGGTGCTCCAGACACCCATTAGATTTCCTGCTGGCAGACGGTACTGGTCCCTTCCTCCCAGGCTGACTCACCACTCTGCCTCTCTCATGACAAACTGTCATGCCCGCACTTCTCTCTCTTCACATAGACTCAGCTAAACTCACGTACTGAGTCACAGTTCAGTACATGCACACACACACACACACACACACACACACACACACACACACACACACACCAAGGATATATCTTTTCTTGCACATTAATTTCACATGTTTGGGAGTTTGTCATGACTTCTAATGCTTCCTTGGTGCATTTTCAGTTTCATTTCATTTCATTGTTATTATTTTCATTATTAATATCAATTCATTCAACGCTGAATTGACCCAACAACTTCTTTTCGACAGGGCTGCTGATTCTCGCCAGCTCCAACACTCTGTGTTGCAGGTGGATCTCTATCTGAATAGTTGGTTAAATTGCTTCCTACGTTTGTTTAATTGGAGTGGGATCTGGCGACTGGGCACATCAACCCATTAGGATGAATTCGTTGTCATGTTGGAATATGTCATGTGGAATCATTCCTGGATAATCCAAGCCTCGTGGCATCGGGAATCATCCTCTTGAAAAAATTTTAAAAAAAAATTCACAGATGGGAGGCACCACTGGCATGAAGGGATGCACTTGATTGGCACGCAGTTCGGATATCCTGTGGCGTTAAGAGTTACACTTTTACCAAGGGGCCAAATGTGTGCCACGAAAGCCCATCCCACATCATCACACCACCACTGACAGCAGCCAGCATGGATGCATGGACTTGTGATTATCTCCCCATCCTACACCACTCATCAGTGTAAATACACACCGCGCTACACACCGGACACTGCAGAGTGTGAAACCCAAGCAGTGTTGCAGTTTTGGACAAACTCAAACTCTCGCTCCTGGCCCCTGCCATCGTACCCCATTATAATGTACTTAAATCTTCTTTCTTTGCATAGTCTTTGTTTTCGCAATCGTCATTAACCTGTCTCCTCCCTTCTTCTACGCTGGCTGATATATAGTAGATCTAGAAGGTTGGATCAACCATAGCTGATTTCATGGACCATAGTCTTCACCTGGATGAACTTCGCCAGTTTACTTGACGTCTCACACAATGCTTGGCTGGCACACCTTGGCCAGTCGATTGGGCTGTGCGCGCTTCCCTGTAACATTGTGTTGCGGTGAAAGTTGAAGCGAGGCCTTATAGCTGCTCCTTCTTTAAACTCCTCTTCCATGACTGATTTAGGCAGCTCCTCCTCTGAGGCTGTGGTCACTAACATCATGACTAATATGCTGCCTCCTGCCTGCATTTCTCATGACACTGTGCAGCATTGTGATATGTAGCCTGTGTGCGTTGCTCAGTGTGCGTCCTTATGTATACATGCGTGTAAATGCACGGACACGAGGTAGTGATGCCTAGCCAGTGCACAGTAATAATGATTTCAGCCCCCCAGTAAGTCTGTAGCTGAACATGGAAATTGCTGCTGCCTCCGAAATAGGTCAGTCAGTCAGCCGCACAGCCACCAAGCCAGACAGATAGACAAACACAGCGATGGCCGTGAGAGCGGCTGACCCAGGAGTAAATGAAACGCATGAAACTAAATGGCAATGGGAAAGAGAGAGAAAGGAGCGATGAGGGCTAGTTGCCCTTGGAGCAAAGACGGCTCCTATCTCTACGCGACTTTGTGTGCGTGCGTGCGTGCGTGCGTGCGTGTGTGCGTGTGTGTGTGTAAATCAGAGTAAGGCTGCTTCCTGCTCTCGGTGTATAATTACCCCATTAAATTAAACTTCACTTTGGAGACCAGCACACGTTGTAAATCAAAAATATCGCTGTGTAGTGCAGGGGTGTGTGTGACCTGTGCGAGTTTGTATTTGTGGCTTTCTTGCATGAGGTCCCCACTTAGATTTACTCTGCTTGCATGACATAACCTTGCAGCTTAGCCAGACCTCCTGACCGGACGAGTCATGTGTGATCCGTCCTTTTGGAGAATCAGTGGGTAATAACGGAAGCAAGCTAACCAATAAACATAAACGCACCGCGCCATAATGAAGCCACACTCAGTGCTCATGCGCCGCTGCCTGTGACATGGGAACAACTGGTGCCAACCCTGTTCCTGCCATCTAGAGGTTTTACGAGAGAGGGCGTTATGTTGACTGTCCAAACTCCGCATATTTCCTCCTTCGGTTTTCCTGACTGGCCCTTGCAATGCAAGCTGTGTTTACTTGTGTGTGTGTGTGTGTGTGTGTGTGTGTGCGCGTGTGTGTGCGCGTGTGTGTGTTTGTCTGTGTGTGTATGTGTTTCTATGTGCAAGAGACAGACAGTGCTGCCGAAGAACTGAGATGACCAGAGCCGTGATCTGGATATTGTTAAATCCTGAGACAAGCCAGGAATCCTGCCAGGCGAGCTCGCGGGGGCCATAATCAGAGCTCTTAAACAGCCTGCTGTGCAGGGACTTGGCCAGCGGGCCGGACATTACCACCGGCAGCTCCCTGTGTCTCTGAGGCATATATGCATATAAAGGTGATGATGCAAAAACAGGCAAACACTTTTTAAGACACATACACACTCGGCCGCGGTAATGATGGCTAAAGAGAGTCAGGATGACGGGAAATGGCGTTAACAGAGGGAAAATAGGCTCTAAGCTGGTGGAGCGAGAGGGGGTGGTGGTGGGGGGAAAGGTAGGGAGGAATCCTGGGATGGTGCGGTATAGACAGAGGAGGAGGAGGAGGAGGGTTAAAAATAGAGGGGCAAAGAGAGATCAAAGGCGGGAAGGATGATTCCCTTATTTAGAATAATTCGCAAGCCTGCTTGGCCCTGATAACTCTGCTATTGGCCTCCCCACTACCCCCACCCCAAAAGCTGCATGCACACACACCTACACACACACACACACACACACACACACACACAAACATCATCAATCCTATTTCACACCAGGACACATGTTTGGGTTTGCTGTGGTGAAGGAATAGCTCACAGGCAAGGAGCAATACCAAATTGAGGCTGAAAATATTATTTTTCCAGAGAATATTTTCGCACGCATCATGTGTGTGTGTGTGCATATTTGAGAAGCCAGATTGTCATCTCACCCGGTTATTTCCCATTTACGACATAATCCCGTATAAAACTCACGGTGATACGATGCATACGATAATATAGGGTATATTATACAGTTTTATTTTATGAAATATATTTTAGCTGTCGACCATGATTGTAAAGTAGAGAAAAATCCTATTTTTCCACGTGTACACAAGACTGCGCTCACACCAGTTAATCACAGTAATTCTGCGGTTAGAAACTGAAGTGACGGAGAGACGAGCTGGTAGAAATTACCATTTTTGTGCTTTTCGTTATGTACACTGCAGAGAGAAAAGCTGTATTAGAGGGCGTTTCTAGAATCTAGGCTAAGAGAGTCTTTCATGTCTTGAGATTATCTAACAGGCTGTGTAGGTGGTGCTTCACTGTATTCAGTCTATTTCCCCCATGGGCATTGGGTGCATTCGGGAGAGAACAATGGAGGAAGGGGTGGTTGGCAAAAGACACCCAGGATAGGCACAGATGTGCCAGGTCTGTTGGCAGAAGAAGCATGGAGAAAGGGGGGGTTGTGCTTTGGGTGCCAAGTGGCCTTTCTGGCAAGCAGTGAAGTGGGCACCTGTTCTCCACATGACATCAGGACAGGTTAGGGCAGACAACAAGCACATAACTGAAGTCAAGTCAAGTCAAGTTTATTTGTACAGTCCAAAACCACGAGGTAGTCCCAAAGGGCTTTACAATCAGTGCAATATACGACACCCCCTTTCCTCGGACCCTCGACTCAAATGAGGAAAAACTCCAGAAGAAAAGCCTTATCAGGAAAATTAAAAAAGACAGAAAAACCTCAGCAGCTAAAGGGGGGGGGGAATCCCTCTTCTAGGACGGACAGACATGCAAAAAACACACAGAGCAAAGTCGTGTAAAGTGTAGAATTCAGCAAAGCAAATTTCAATGTATTGTGTAATAAAATTTGTAAGAAGAGAGCGCAAGGTATATTTGATGAATCTGTGACCATCCATGACATCGTTTATGCGACAACGATGCAAGACATGGCTCATTCATTGACAGAAACACGGATGGGATAAACTGCGGGAAATTAATTTATTAGCCAAACACATTATCTGATCGTAATTGGCATCCAACACTGAAATAACATAAACCACCAGAAATCATTGCCGCTATGTGAAAGGCTGTGTCCCGCAGCAGCCTTAGTGACTAGTCATTCAGCGTACATAATTTATTCTATTGACCTAGTGTGTGCAGCACATTACGATTTCAAGCTAACTGCTGGCTTTAAATCCTGAGAAAGCCTACCCTCCGCCCGCGTATACATTATTGAGAGAACTCTGGGTAACCGAGATGATTTAAAGAGGCCGGAGCTGCACTGGGAGCTCAACACTGTCTCTCGTCGGATCTCGTGTCCTTTTTTTTTCTCTGTGTCACTTGCTCTTGCAGACACATGCACGCACATCAGAATACACCAGGCACAGGAAGCTCCTCAGAACCCAGGGTCGACAGTTTAGAATAATGTGTGGCTGTCTGCCTTTTAACTCGGCGACACAAACTGGGGCTTCCAAACTATGTCATAACCACCGAGGAGGGAAACTCTCATGAACTGAAATGACTGGCTTATTATGATTACAGTATTTGAGGCTCAAGCAAAGCTGTGATTTTTCTATTATTCCTGGCAATGCTATTTCGTGTGTGACGGATAGCTGGCCATCTGCTTGTGCATGTGTGTATGTGTGTGTGTGTGTGTGTGTCTCTGTCTCTGTCTCTTGTCCTTTCTCTTTCATACCCTTCTTGCCGCCCTCATGATCTGCTCTGCGTGCTTCCTATAGAGGCCCTGGGCTGCACACGGCTCTGCCCGGGCCTGCAGGAATGGCCAATTCATTTAGCCAGTGAAGGCAAGATGGTAAGAACGAGAGACATTTGAAAGAGAAAGAGGGAGAGAGGGAGTGTAGGAGTGTTTGTGCATGTCTGTGTATGTGTCTGTGTGTGATTGAGATAGACACAAAGAGAGAGAGAGAGAGAGAGAGAGAGAGAGAGAGAGAGAGAGAGAGAGAGAGAGAGAGAGAGAGAGAGAGAGAGAGAGAGAGAGAGAGAGAGAGAGAAACAGATAACCAAATGATGGGGGGGGGGTGAGAAACAGAACAAAAGAGATGGGGACAGATGGACACAGAAGAATACAAGAGGACAGAATAAAAAGAAATCAGTCTTGTTCACTGAGTACTCCCCTCCAGACTAAGGCCCGGCAGTAGGCTGGTGCCTCACCATCACCTGATCACCAGCACAATCAGCAGGAACCCACGCCTGGCCGGCTTCCCTACACACACACGCAACCATACATGCATGCTCATACATGTACACACAGAGACTGACACACACTGACACACACACCGAAAAGTATGAATGCACAGGCACAAAGCAGCCACCAACCGATATACGGGCTCATGCACACAGACACATGCGGTTGTATACAAGTTTGTGTGTGTAGATACACATGAGGGGACATGCGTTTACACACGCCCATGACACAAAATTAAAAAACAAAAAAATTGAATTTGTGCACACATGCTCTCTCTCTTTTCCTGTCACGATCATGGTAAATTAGATTTTTGTGTGTGCGCACACACACACACACACACACACACACACACACACATGGGGGGGGTTATGCAGCCAGTCCTGTGAAAGGGTAACATTCCTCTGACTCACATGTCTCTCCAAGTTCATATCAGTGTCCATCATGACGCAGACCACTCCCTTTCTGCCTCCACCCACCCACACACTCCCCCCAGCCCTCATTTTCTCTCAGCTCTCTGACTCTCTTTCTGATCACTGGAATCAGCCTAAAGCCATGGCTGTAACTACAAGACAGTCAGAAAGAAGAGCCTAGGCTACCGTGCACTGCGTAGATCATTAGGATTCAGTGTCTGCCTGCCGGCAGTGTGCTTAGCTCCTTACCTTCCCGGATGCTTACTTCACAGCCAGCTGTGACAGCGACGGTAACTCCACGTCTTTCTCCAGAAAACTGCCTCAGTGGCAGCCTCCGCAAAGGATGAATTATAAATAAAAAAATGCAGCACAATGCTAGCCCAGCCGTTGAGCAGAGCAAGTTAATCACAGAGGCAGAGGTGTGCTTCATCAGAGGAGCTATTGAGTAAAGTAAGACTAACCTGGCAATGGACAACATGCTGTGAATTTCCCAGCACCATTCCAAGTACGGGAAAAAAAAACAAAAAACAACCTACCTGCCAAGGTTCTACTATAACTGACCACAAGAGCGCACTGCTGAGCCCCTATTTGGACTTGAAAGCAGTCACATAAAGTTTTCCTTCTAGAAGCTGGAAATGGCTGTCAGAATGCAAAAAGTGCAACTCCCTATCAGCCTTCATTATCTTCAATCTCCCCTAATCTAGGTATGCTAATTCCTAGCTTCCTGTGCTGGGTAATACATGTTTATAAAGGTTGTGCAATGGCGATAAAGATCTGTTTTGATCCGCTGCCTCAAACTACTGCGGCGTTATGCTATGCTTTAATGGGGGGGATTATGCAGGGGGAAGCTGAAACTTGTCTAATGGCTATAACTGTCTATTGGCTTCTCTTAACTGCACGCATGCTGCATGCATGGTATGTGTGTGTGTGTGAGTGAGACAGAAATATTGAGAAAGAGAGAGGGAGAGAGAGAGATTGACTGACTGTATCTAAGTTTACTCCTTGCTCTGATGAAGTGTGTGGTGGGGTTTGTGGAACTTGGGTTATGTTATTGGGCTGTGCTACCGCAGCCTGCTGCTCATGACTGCAGCACAGCATTGAGCATTAGTCCAATCATGTTTCACTCCCTAATCTAAATATACACCAAGAACCACACACACACACACACACACACACACACACACAGAGTCAACCATACCATCTACTTTCTGAATGGCTTACAAATTAATGTTGGCTTCTTAATGTAAGTTTTCGTATGCAGCCATCAGGAGACATGATTCAGTTCATATGCATTTTTTGCTGCCTCAGTGGGAGGTAGTATGTAAAACATCCCTTGCTAATTTTAGGTCTTTCAGATGTTACTATACCTACCAATTTAGAAGAACAGTAATTTCACTAATTTTATCATATGTGTTTTATTGTAAGTACAGACTCAAGCTCACATGGTGTGTATTGTTGCTTTGTGGTTAGGCTCGAAAAAATCCCCAAATAGCACCGAGGAGAATTGACTCATATGTCTAGGGTTAAACGGACAGCGGATCAACACGGCACCAAGCAGGTGATCGATGTATCCAAAACCTTGAGTGGAACATTTTAGGTGAAAGGACAACAGACGGCGAGTGAATAATCCCCCCTGCACACACTCAGCCTCGCAATCCCCAACACACGTACATACGTACACATTGGAAACTCAATCTATGCACCCTGCAACTCACCCGGAGACCTTAACTCCACATGGGTCCATTTCAAGCCCAGATCCCTTTCCAATTATCATCACCTATTCATTTCATCACAAATATAGATTTGCACTCTCATCCGTACTCATTTCTCTTGGACACACACACACACACACACACCACTACCACCACCATCACATACTATACACAAACTCTATTTTAAGCCAAGTAGACCTTCAGTCTCCCCAAAGGGGAAGGTTGTGCGTAATGACAGAGTGGATGGGGTGGTAATGACACCCTAGCGAGATAATATGCCGGTAGAAGGCCCCAGAAAGCCCCCCCAAAAGGATCCAACCTTGATCTCCCCTAAGTAGCTGAATCAAGGCTGAAAGGCTTTAATTGCCATCCTGTCTATTTGGAAGTGACATGAGGGGGGCTGATGGGATTGTGAGGTAGATGTGAGGAGGCCGGGAGGAGAAGACAGAGATAACTACAGAGAGGTGGGCATGATGCAAAGACAAGGGAGGGAGAGGACAGTGTAGCTGGCATACTTCAAATACCCGCCTGTTTCCCTCATCTATGCAGGCTCCCAGACCGATGCACGTGTTGCAGACACGGAAGCAGATGCCCACCTCTTAATCCCCGGGATAAATCTCCTGCTGGCTCCTGCTCCGACAACAAGCAAACTTTTGGAAGCTGACTGCTTTTGTTGCTCGCAGGGTGAGCGAGTGTCTGCCGTGCCATTACTGGAGAAGGGATTGGTGGGCACGCAACGACATATAAACATAGAAAGATATGGCCAAGCTACTAACCAGCCAGCCAGACACACACGCAAGCACGCACACGCAGTCACACACATTCGCTGTTGGATCCAGCAGACTGATCTCTTAAGAGCAGGACGTGACCTCCCTGTTTCACAGATGTACACTGTTAGCTGTAGTGCATCGAGCCATTTCTTTTTACACCGGCACTGCATTACCCGACTATATATCCTAGGACAGTATCAGCGGTAGGGATATAGCCAAATATGATTACATTTTTTTCGGGAAGGCACAAACAATGCATCTTAAACAGATAGGGATGTCATCCTAATATGAGACACGTTATTCAAGTTTGGTTTTTTTTCCCCCTTTTCCTCCCTAGTTGTACTTGGCGTATTACCCCACTCTTCCAAGCCGTCCCAGTCACTGCTCCGCCCCACTCTGCTGATCCGGGGAGGGCTGCAGACTACCACTTGTCTCCTCTGATACATGTGGAGTCACCAGCCACTTCTTTTCACCTGACAGTGAGGAGGTTCGCCAGAGGGACGTAGCGCGTGGGAGGATCACGCTATTCCCCCCAGTTCCCCCTCCCCTCTGAACAGGTGCCCCGACTGACCAGAGGAGGCGCTAGTGCAGCGACCAGGACACATACCCACATCCGGCTTCCTACTCGCAGACACGGCCAATTGTGTCTGTAGGGACGCCCGACCAAGCTGGAGGTAACATGGGGATTCAAACCAGCGATCCCTGTATCAGTAGAGAACGGAATAGACCGCTACGCTACCCAGACGCCTCCCTCTGGAAGTTTTGATCTGAGCGCTTGCAGGCAAAAAGTAAAATCCCAGAGGAAACTTGCAACACAGCCATAATTCTTTCTCTCTCATAACTTAATGGTAACTCTGTGAACGCCAACTCAGTCTGGTTTGTATCGAGGCACCACAAAGTCCACGCGTCTGTCACTTGTCAGATAATGTTTTAATCACTGGCCTGCTCATCCAAACATAGCAGGATTAATTTCCAAAATAATCCGAAACAGTTCTACACAAAATAAGAATGTCTTTTGGTTTAGACCGATTCAAATGCGGACACAGAGACAAATAAATATATTTTATGGACGAAGACAGTTACAGATAGAAATACATGTAGTGGTGTTGTGTGACAGCCCTAATTCGCGGTTGAGTACTGTATAGTCTTACAGCTCAACTCCAGCCCGCCAGGCTGATATCCAGTTTGTTTCTGGTTCCTTCTTAAAGACAGCGGTGGCGATGATGCTTTAAAAGAACATGTGCACTTCATGAAACATCCTGAACTAACCAATTTAAGAAATGATTAATAGGCCTAACAAAAAATATGTTGAATTGGCGTCTGTAATAATGCATTCCAGAGCACATAACACGGCGGAGGCGTGCTACATAATTAGCGTGAACTACAACGAAGGCACAAATGATTTTGCAGTGCAAGGCATGGCTGGGGTGCGAGTGTGTGGTGATGGAGAGTGTTTGCGCTGTTTTGAGGTCAGTAATGACAGACAAATAGCTGTCAGGGCTAATGGAAGGGGACAGCTAGGGATGATGGGAACATAGAGAGGACAGGACAGCGCAGCGCACAGCACAGCGCTGGCCGACTGAAGAGACGGGGCATGTACTCACACAGTAAGGCCGAAATACAGATTCATACACAGAGGTAACACACAAAAACACACATACGCACATGTTCACACTCACATATGCACAGGTAGCGAACCAGACAATACAAACATGTCGCTGATTGTCCGGACAATTCCATTAACTATTCACTGCTGCACTCGCATTCCTAATCTGCACAAGAGTAATTTTAGAAAGAATAATTTGAGGATGACTAGAGTCCTAAGGCCAAGTACAGATCAAGTCTGTGTGGAAGTACCTGATCCTGCGTGGAGTTTCGGCAGTCCACTGCAGCACCGTCAGCGGGGAACACTTTATGAACGGGTCGCAATGGCCGCACATTAACAGTGAATGGCCTGACCACATCACATGGGTGCCAACAAGATAAACAGCTTCCCTGTAACAACAGCAGATCCCACATTCCTCCCGCTCAATCTACTATCCACCCTGCCCTCTCTCCGTCCCTCTGCCGTCCGCCCACTTCTTGCACTGAAACATTCTCAGGTTACTATCTTTTTTAACTGCTTTGTAATAAATGAGCCGCCGTTGGCTTGGGGGCCAATGGAGGCCTCGTAAGTTGATCGCGGTCCTGTCCAGCGGAGGAGGGCCCGCGTGTCGCCGGCTGCAGGCTACGTCTGAGTCAGAGATGGATGGATGCTTGGAATGCTTCTTTGTTGTGCCGGGCGAAAGACAATTATCCACTGCAGTGGAGGGAGATTAGTCTTATGGTGTGAACGAGCAGGGGGTGGGGGGTCTCGGTAAGGACTAACATATCACAGAGGTGGAGAAGACAGTAGCAAAGAGAGGATGTGGGAGAAAGATGGTCACAGAGAGAAAGAGAGGGAGAGAGACGGAAAAAGAAAGGGAAAAAAAAGACGAAGAACAAAGTGACATTCATCCTTAAAGGAGGCAACACAGCATAACACCGCCGTCTCTCTCCACCTGTCCTGTTTTGGGGTTTTTTCCCTCCCTGCAGCCTGTTCTTATCCACTCCCACTCTTTCTCTGTCACCATCCTCCCCACCCATCCTACACACACATACTACACACACATCCTACATACACACACACACACACACACACACACACACACACACACACACTTACCCCCACCCCCATGTTACTCACATCTCGTCTCCTCTGTCCTTGTTCAAAGCAGTGGTCACACACCCAGGTGGAACAAAAACCTTTCTTTTTTTAATTCTCTTCTCTCCCATGCACCTCCCAGAATCTCGTGCCCTCGGGTATGGAATTCTATCACTCGGCAACAAACAGGTGGATTAACCCAAATAAACTACAGGAGGGCAACAAAGGCACCAGATTCTCTCTGTGATTAGACACCATCCCTGCAGGAGGAAGGGTAAGGGGGGGGGGGAATGAGGGGTTGGTGAAAGAGGGGTTGGAGATGTGGGTAGTTGTGTGCGTGGGGGTAAAACAAATCTACCCGCGCTGTTTGAAGAGCACGGTACCATAATCTACCTCTGCCAGTCACCGCCGGTCCCAATTCATTGACTTCCATTCCCCAGGGAGGGTAGAGGGCAGAGTGCTATCAGCCTAATAGAGAGGGGGGAGGTGACTTTATGTGGTTGGCGGCCACCACCATGATCACATCCCTGCTATGTGTCTATGAATATGGAGTACCCTGACAAACGAGCGGTGTCCTCTAAGCATGCTCTCGCCGCACATCCCTTGGCCATTCAAGCCCAGCCCAATCTCTCTAAGTGCCGGGGGACTGCTCCACTCTAATGTCACTTGTCATTGGTGTGACCACAGATGACACTTTTGTTTAAATCAGTGCCCATCACCTCCCACTGCAAAGAACTCTGGGTAGCTGATGGAAAATGTGCACCGTCTGAATATTGAGGCGAACTGCAGTGATTCGTTAAAGTTTAAAAACGGATCATAATTTTTGGAAATGGTACCAGGAAATTACAAACCAGCAGCTTGTAACTGAACCTTGGCAAGCACAAAAATGCCACAGCATTCCCTATAAATGTAAAAGCTGAGGGTGTAACTCGTTTTATGACACAAAACATCCGTGGACCAGACCTGAACTCATTTGTCAAAGCCGTAGAGAACAATGTTTCCCCTCTCATTTCATACGAAGGAGCCGAGCTAAAAACATGTTTTATGAGGGGCGTCCGGGTAGCGTAGCGGTCTATTCCGTAGCCTACCAACACGGGGATCGGCGGTTCGAATCCCCGTGTTACCTCCGGCTTGGTCGGGCGTCCCTACAGACACAATTAGCCGTGTCTGTGGGTGGGAAGCCGGATGTGGGTACGTGTCCTGATCCCTGCACCTAGTGCCTTCTCTGGTCAGTCAGGGTGCCTGTTCAGGGGGGAGGGGGAACTGGGAGGAATAGCGTGATCCTCCCACGTGCTACGTCCTCCTGGAGAAACTCCTCACTGTCAGGTAAAAAGAAGCGGCTGGCGACTCCACATGTATGGGAGGAGGGACGGCTCGGAAGAGTGGGGTAATTGGCCAATTACAACTGGGGAGAAAAAAGTGGAAGAATAAAAAAAAAACCCATGTTTTATGCGTTTGCATACCCCACACACACACACACCCTCAAGTTTAGCCGAGGCACATTCAGCAAATGCTTCCGTGGTAGCAGGTGATGTATAATTCAGGGGTCTCTGGCTGATCTTGGCTATAATTCTTTGGTCTACAAACACAGACACAAAAGCGTGCACACACAAGTTCACACATGCATACACACACACACACACATATACACACACACACACACACTTGCATTTCTCTGAGTTGATTCGCAACGAATTAAGTGAGCCACACAGCTACGTAGCACACCTCCTTGGAGAGATCTTACACAAAGCACAGCCAGGATGAAAGGGCAGCTTTTGAAAGTCTATCCAAACCAGCATGGTAATGAGGGTAATGAGGATATCAGACCCTGAACCGGGTGCAATATGCTTGTTAAATGTGACGGCTGAATTACATCAGTAGTTCACCTTGATATAGTAAAACAAAGGGATCTCTGCTGCAGCCAACATTCTCCCTCTGGCATCTCCTCATTTAACCTCGAGCCTCAAACGCACGCCACAAACCCACACCGTAGGCTTGGTCATGGAAGTGCACACGCACGCACACACACACAGACACACAAAGTCAAATCATAAGTTAGCAGCGTAGCCTGGTGATTAGACAAACCACTTAAAAAACAGCAAGGTCAAAGGTTAGACCCTTGCAAAAAAACCAAGTGTCCATCCCTGCCAGTGTGTCACCGGGCAGGGATGAAACCGAGTGGCTTCATTTACATTGGAAAAAAAAGAGAGACTCTCTTCCTTCCCTTTTCCCTTTTTGCTTGGCCTCACATGAAAAAAAAATCAGAAAGGTCAAGCAAAAGTTATAAAAGAGAATTGGAAAGTAGCTTGGGGGAAATCACACATCCTTTGCTGTGCAACCTCGTGAAATCGGCATCAACTGATATTAATAATGATAATAATGCTGATACTGATGCTAGTCAACGGGGGGGGGGGAAATCATGAAGAAACCCCCCACAGAACGTTGGAATTTACAGTCCCAATTTAGCCAATCATGGCCTGTGGGGGTCTAGAAACAAACAACAGGATATGCTGCAGCCTATAATAAACTCCAAGTAGCCTAAAAGGAAAAGATTTTTAAAAAAAGAAAGAATGAGCAATCATAAATATTTTGAGTAGATTCTCAGATACCCTTAAGTCATAACTATAAATCCTACAGAGGCAGCACTACAAATAACACAGTATAGCTTGTCGATATGGGATTCCTCTCCTCACTGTACAGCAACGCCATCAGTGGCCCATTAACAGGTAACCCTCGTCAATGGGGGATTGGCAGTTCGAATCCCCGTGTTACCTCCGGCTTGGTCAGGCATCCCTACAGACACAATTGGCCGTGTCTGCAGGCGGGAAGTTGGATGTGGGTGTGTGTCGTGCTCACTGCACTAGCGCCTCCTCTGGTGGGTTGGGGCGCCTATTCAGGGGGGAGGGGGAACTGGGGGGAATAGCGTGATCCTCCCACGCGCTACGTCCCCCTGGCGAAACTCCTCACAGTCACGGTGAAAAGCAGTGGCTGGCGACTCCACATGTATCGGAGGAGGCACGTGGTAGTCTGCAGCCCTCTCCGGATCAGCAGAGGAGGTGGAGCAACAACCAGGACAGTTTGGAAGAATGGGGTAATTGGCCGGATACAATTGGGGAGAAAAAAGGGGGGGGGAACTCGTCAATGGCCTTTCTCTGCCATGCCGGTGTCTGACTGCTTCCTTTTGCAATTAACCTGAAACGTCCATGACTTGAATGAAATAAAATTGCAATCAACTGTGGTTCAGGGATCTGTTCTTGCCTTTGGCCTGGGCTGGTCCTGTGACTCCTCACTGACAGAAGCCAGGGGACTCCATGACACGCCGGACCATGTGTGTGTGTGAGCCAATGGCAATCCATTAAACTTATGATACCGCTGGACTGTTACAACACTTAAAGGAAGAGGTGACTGAGTGTTGGGCTTTTGTTATGCGGATAATTTGTGCAATAAATCACGCGGTGTACCGGAACGCTCCCCTCAGTGTGTCCTTCCGAAACAGACTTCTGTGATTTTCTCAGAGGGCTACGCAATGAAACGATTTCTCACTTAAACTAGTATCTGCATGGCTGAGTGCTCGAAGTCCTATGAAAAAGCCCATTGGCCCCCGTCCTTGTGTTGCACCTTGAGATGACCATGTGCTTTATCTGGAGAACAGAAATTAACAACAAACAAGAGGCTGAAGTGGGACCGGGCCTGAACTGGTTCAGATGTTCAGAGAAGAGCATGAGAGTGAGAGAGGAAGAGAGAGAGAGGAAATAGAGGAAGAGGGCTGACTTGACAAAAACTTATTTTTGTTGGACAGATGACAGAGTGAGCCTGCTCCCTCACCGACCATGCCCCTCTCATCCGTCCCCCAGTCTGTGCCCTACCCCAGCCACCACCCCATCATGGGGGCTACTTTGTAGCTGGGTGCCTCTGAACACAGGAAGGAACAAAAAAGAGTAGAACAGGAAGTGTAGTCAGAAGCGCTTTACAGAGAAAGAGAGAGAGAGACGGAGAAACGCAGTTCCAACACTGCGGCTGAGGTGATGCTAGCTGCTGTGGCCAAGGCCTCATTGTTGTTGTGATTTATTTTTTAATGAGCAACACTGCCCTCCCCTCCACCATACAAAGGCCTGATTGAATCTGGCGTTCCATTAGCATGTAAAAGAGGCCCAGCTTCATCTGTGAGCCGCTGACTGACAGCTGATATCATCTCTGTAATTGCTCCGTACTGGAGCCCAAGCCAGCCAGGGAGAGAGAGTGACCAGGAGAGAGAGGGAGTGCACAGGACTGCGGTGGTAGTGGTGGGTATTAGGGTTTGAAAGAGGGGATGAGGGAAAGAGACCAAGAAGCTCTGGAGATGGAGCTGGTGGATCCAGCTAGTTCTCTATATATCTCAATTTGGTACGGTTGGAACACTGTGCAGAGGGCTATGGACATTTGGATTGGCTTTTGAGAGGCACACATATCCTCCATTCAAGTCTGCATAAAACCAGAAACATTGGCAGAATATTTTCATACTAGAAACCCAAACATATAATTGAGCTAATGTGCAATGCCGAATATATTTTGTGACGACCTAACATGTGTAGCCGTGCAGAAATCACGAGACCCAGAGTACTATTGGTATGAGTTAAACTGAATTGTCGTGCAAGGGCATGACATTGGAGTGAAAACATACACTGGCACAGTTGATCATGTGTGCGTTTATATGTATGTGCACGATTTTGCTTTATCTTAGCTAAGCTCTGCACCACATTCCCACCACATCCTTTGCTCCCTGCCCGGCCCGTGTATACAGAATGATTTCTTCGTTTCACTCCCTCTCTCTCCCTCTGTTTTCTAACTCACTCTATTCTCTGACTCTTTCACATCTAGTTCCTCATTCCCTGCATCACTGAGCACCCCGTCCTCTCTACCCCCCCCTTCCCCTCTCTCCCTCCATCACCCCCGCTTACTCTATGGTTGCCTCTCTGCTCTCTGTCTCTGTTCTTTCGCTCTCTCTCTCTCTCTCCCTCACTTTCTCTGCAGCAAATGGTGATTGTGCAAACAGTGTGGTGGAGAAGGGCTGCAGAAAAGATGGTTATCCTTTATTCCACGTGCCATGCATTCAAAATCAGTTCTTCCTCCCTCTCCCTTAGCCTCTCCGTCCATCCTCATCTGTTCTGCTGTGACGGTGTGACACACATGCAAGTCCCAACAGCAGCCATCAGCCCCTCTATATTAATGTTGGAGGACAGCCCAATGGTACCACATTTAGAGTGCATGTGAATGTGACTGTGTGCGCGTGTGTGTCTGACTGAGATGTGCTGTGCCAGCACATTTCCACTCCCGAGGAGCCCAGGTGACAATGAAAGATGTCAAGTACACATTTTCCCAAATATGCACAAAGGGAAAAATAGGGAATCTCAGATGTGTCAACATGTCAGAGGTGATCTTGATTCATTAAAAATACTGCTGCCTTTTGTCCTACTACAAGACCGCAATAGCTACTTTTTGAATTGCCCTATAGCCAGTCACTGTTGAAGTTCTTTCACACTTCCTGGGCAATCCATCTTGACAGAAGTATAGTGTACCGGGTAGGAGTAACTTTAAATGCCGCATTTTATTTTATGGGCACTCTGCCATTTCAATTCACACTGTGGTGGGCAGGTAAACTCTGTCTGTTCCGACCATACCCATTAACAGTCCGTTCCAATATCTCGCCTTTCACTGGCTTTCCAAAGGACAGGGCTACCCCCCCCCCTCCGCTCCACCAACACTTCCCTTTGTCTATCCATCCTCCTGTTTGCATCTGTTTCAGTGGTCCATCCATCCATCATCGATGAGAAATTAACAGGTGCTAAATAGAAGGCGCCTCGCCCCTGTGCCAACGCTGTCCGGCAGCTGAACACTATGTACCTTAAACAACAAACAGATCTACAATTACACACTCTCTCTCTCGCTCTATCTCTATCTCTCTCACACACACACATCCCATGTGTCCCCCATGCGTTGCTCAGGAATTAGCATGGTAATCATCTGCATGTTGACACACACTGATAGTCAGATTGATGTGTTTGTTTGAGTGGTGAAGCAGTGCATGCAGCTTTGTGCGCTGACTGACTGCATTACCCACTCGCTGCTAAGCTACGACTTAATGGTTTCCCCCGACTACGTCATTCCTTTACCCAATGTTTTATTTAAATGGGCATTGGGTGCGTTCATGATAAGTGTTGAGATCTATCACTGGTGCTTTCCGTTACACAAACCCTCTGTCTAAATCAATGGGGCTCTGTCTGAGGAGGTAGTTCATCACAAGCAATTATCCTCAAAGTAATACCCTCTTTCGTCTGTCTCAGACCTAGCAAATGAGACAAGTCAGAGTTTCTGATTCAATGAATATTGATGCAACCCCTTAGGCCAATGCTGACATATGTATTTATTCATGTGTGTGTGCGTGTGTGTGTCCACACCTGTCTGTGTATGTGTATGATTGTGAATCTGTGTGTGTATGTGTGTGTATATGTGTGTGTGCATATGTGTATATGTGTGTGTGTTTGTGTGTGCGCGCATGTGCACATGTGTGCCCAGCATAGAGACCAGAGAGATCAGCTGGTGGACTGGTTTGTATCTGCAGAAATTCAAACAGCCAAAGGAAACAAGCAATGAATTTCTTCCCCTCTTGTCTTTGCACAGCTGTTACTACACTGGCTCTTTCCACCGCACTGAAACGGCATTAACAAATCATAGGGTTGAAAATGTAGCTCTCATAGGAGTCTGGGATTGAGAGCAGCTTTTACAGTTATGGTGGCAAAATGTGAGATTCACTCCCGTTTCTAGTTGTGACACATTTGGTCGTGTTGTTTGTCCTCGCTGCGCTGCGTTCATGCACCAGACACCACAACACAACCACGAGCATGGTGGCAAGATCCCTTGAGAGCAGTAAATCAACTTAGTGGCAATGATGTAATGGGAATTTATGGGGGATTTTCGTTGTGTCCGTCTGTATGTGTCACTGTTTACGTGACACAGACATTACGAGTCATGTAGTGCGCTGGCAGTATGATGGAACGCACTGGTGATGCCGACGTTGTGTGTGTGTGTGTGTGTGTGTACTGCTCCCCACTCTAGCGCAGTTCAGAGGACAGACAGATGTGATGCCTAGTGACAACAAGGAGAAACTGTTATGAAGCCTATCCTGTTCCTGTCCCGCATGTTGCACGCACCCCCATTACACATACACAGACAGACAGACACACACACACACACACACACACTCCACCCTCGTCCCTCTCCACCCTGATATCAGAATCTCAGACTGCGGCAGCACGGGGCAGTGAGACGTAAAACACAGTGATTGTTTCTGACAAAAATAGAGGGACTCGGTGAGAGGGAGATGCCAGAAAGAGTAGAAAGACAGAGTCACTAAAAGGCTTGACAGGGAGAGCAAGGAGGAGAAAAAGAAAGGGGGGGGAGAAAGACGGATAGACAGAGCAAACTCCTGATGGCAGATGCGTTTGTATAGAAGTGAAGGAGAGAGAGAGAGAGAGAGAGAGAGAGAGAGAGAGAGAGAGAGAGAGAGAGAGAGAGAGAGAGAGAGAGAGAGAGAGAGAGAGAGAGAGAGAGAGAGAGAGAGAGAGAGAGAGAGAGCAAGGTAGAGCCAAATTGCACCATGAAGACTCTCACCTTGTTCTGCACCATGCACACATAGCATCCCAGGCCTGCTCTCGCTCCATCAGGGCCAGCAGAGACATGCATCATTCATGAGTGGGGACTTATTTGGCTGCGTCATCTCCTCGCCAGTACACACGTCTGCCACTGTCTGTCTTCACCTTTACAGGGCCAGTAGCTTCCGCAGATCAACACAGAATGTTGTGTTTTGTGCACAGTTAGCATTGTTTTTCAGGCCATTGGAACAAAGCACACTGGAGGCAACTCAGACTGATGTGTAAGGTCATGAAGCTATATGTAAATAGGGCCATTCTGACAGGACACATTCAGTTTGGTGAATGTGCCGCCTACAAAATATTGAGCAATAAAAAAATCAAAATTGATAAATGAGCAAATAGAGTGGATCCTCTGTACTTTATCGGCATTTGATAATGACTTTTCAGGGATTTTTTTTTTATTTTGTTTATCACATACAGTGAAATATTTATACATGCACTAGATTTGGAAAATGAATACATTTAAGTCACAGTTGATGAATAAGAAAGAGGGGAACCTGGTGTACCAAGGGCAATATGAGAGTAATTAAGGATAAGCGTTGCAGTGCCCTGCCCTGAGCACCCTTGTTGCCATGTCTGTCCTCTTTCCCATGTGCCAGTGTCGCAGCCTCCTGCAAGACTGCATGGCTGCTGTGAAGGTCACCCTCCCTGCAGCTATGGATTACACAGGCATGCACACTCAGGCTGAACACAATACTGCCCTTGGGGAGGTCTTGTGTTTGGGCTGGAGGAGAAGAGACATCTCCTAACTGCTGGACCCAGCAGGACTTCCAGGGCCACCACTAGTCAAGGTGCTTCCTATCGGAAGGAGGAAGATGAGCAGAAATCTTTCAGAAGAATGTTTGAAGAGGAGATAGAATAACTAAGACTAGGAGATAGTGAAGAAGGGGGGATGGGACAATAAAAGATGGGTGGGTGGGTGGGGGGGGACTGCCGAGTATCATAAAGAAAAGAAATCGAGGAGGGTGGGAGACTGAATAAAAAGCACAGCAGCGTGACATATGAAGATGTAAAAGGCATAAGATTTAAGATTCTGACCTCATGCCTGTTTTATTAGCATGGAGAGGAGCTGAGATTCTTCATAACACTGCTCTCTCTCTCTCTCTCTCTCTCTCAATCTCTGTCACAGTGGTCGACTTTCTTGGATTGTTCAGTAGGGCAGGGTTAAGGGCAGCCGACAGAGTGCCATCACAGGCTCTAATAAAGGTCTACCAGTTTCAGAAAATTTCAGCCATCATGTGGTGTCGTGTGGGATACAAGGATAAAAACTACAGTTACAACACCATTGATGACATGCATAGTAATAGTGATTAACAGAATATACAGCTGCCTATTTTTAATAAAAGGATCACACTACTCAGCAGTACTCTCACCCTAAGATAAGATAAGATATACTTTATCAATCCCAGTGGGGAAATTCCTCCTCTGCATTTAACCAATCCTAGCTGTGTAGCTAGCAGCAGTGGACAGCTGCACTGCCCGGGGACCAACTCCAGTTCCGCTTTCCTATTGCATTGCTCAGGGGCGCAGACAGGAGTATTAACCCTAACATGCATGTCTTTGATGATGGAAGGCAGAGCCGGCCCAAGGCTTTACGGGGCTCTAAGCATAATTTGATTTGCCCTGCCCCCCAACCTCACCCCCCACGCTAAACCCACCTCCCACCACCGACAATATTATATCCATGCTTGATCGTTACCATATCATTGTTATGACTTACTACTGTGCTGGAAAGTCTTAAAATAAACCAGCAGACAATGCATTTACTGAACAAGTTAACTATATTAATTGCTTTTGAACTGTGCAAAAGTGCAGAACAGTACCTTTATCCTGCTGTTTTTTGTCCTCCTCTGCTTTCCTCCGCTTTTGCTTCTCTGCGCCAGACGGTTAAACCCTTTTAGGTGACATACTGGCCCGATGTACTTGCTTACAGTTATAATGCGCATGAACCTGACCCAAGCTCTGACACAGGCAGTGGAAATGATTAAACCAGTAGCATTAATTTGTCAGTCTGTTAACAACATATCAAAATATTTAGTTTTTGTTTTTTGGTGATTACTACTGATATGATATATCACACACACAAAAATATATATATTTATCAACCTGTCGTGTTTGACATTTCAAGCGCTCTTGGGGCCCCCCTGCTGATGCGGGGGCCCTAAGCGACTGCTTAGTTTGCTTATGCCTTGGGCTGGCTCTGATGGGAGGAAACCGGAGCACCCGGCGAACACCTACACAGACATGGGGAGAACATGCAAACTCCACACAGGAAGGACCTGGGATTCGAACCCAGGGCCTTCTTGCTGTGAGGCAACAGTGCTTGCCACAGTACTGTGTGTATGTGTGCGTGTGTGTGTGTGCGTGTGTGTGTGTGTTGCTGTTGGGGAATCGATGAGAGCAATCTGCTCATCCAAAACACCTGTGTGTAGATTTCTTGGGATTTTGAGTTTCTCGAGCACTGTTAATTTTGTCAACAAAAAATTTTGACTATAAGTATTCATTGACGACCTTTTATTTCATGAATAAATTATAACGATAACATATATGAAAAAGTACTGACTACAAAAATATGGCAAAATTTCTGTTCATTATGCCCTGACGAGTAGACTGGATGAAATAGCTGGCTCTGTTTGGGCAGACAACCTAGATCACAGTAGCCATCTGAAAGCATTGGCTTTTTTCCTTTTTAACCAATCATTCACGAGCAAGGACCAACCATACCATCAACAAGATGCGATTAAATGATTTATTAAAGAACAATTATTGATTTGTGTAGTTCTTGTAGTTTTTCCACTTGCTGACTGCGTTGTGGGGAAGCTTCGTAGGGAATACGTCGTAGCATCCGGGCAATGACAGACCCCCTCAGGACCTGATGAAGGGGAAGAAGGAGAGGAAGAAACAGAGCGAAATGGGTTGGGGGAGGGAAGCAGAATACGAGAGCGGAAGAGGAGGAGAGGGTTAGGTGGGGATGTATGGGAATGCCGGAAGTGGCGCAGTTGAGGTGTAGTCCAGTCCTGCTCCTGAAACTTCATCAGGTAAGCTTCTATTTACATGTAAAAATATGCAAGTGCAAGTACAAATTCCAACTGCCTTCATGCATCTTTTTCATTGGATGATTTTTTGCCCTGCTCAGCCTCGGTTCATGTCCATGCAAATGCCAGCTTCCAGTATAACTAATGTAAACAAGCTAACCTTGTCAAAGCCTACTAATAAATCTAGCTAGCTTAAAAAGCCAAACAAAACCATTAGCTGGCCTCTCAAATGATGAATGCCTCATCTTCACCAGCGGTCTGTCAAGTGAGAAGAAAGAACAGACAAACTGTGGTCACATTTCTCTTATATTCAAACCAAAAGAAAGACTGAGTGTACCGTTTCCAGTGATAATGGAGTGCCTTGTAGATTCAAGTTGGGTGGAAAAAAAACAATCAATTTGAAAAGACACCTGAAGACACGCCATCCCACAGTGTCTGCTGAGGTAAATATCAATTATGTCGGCAGCCATGCCAACATGTACCCTGGCTCTGTTGAATGACCGAAGCAGGTGTGGGCTTGGCCAGTCCTTTTGATGGAAGACCTCCTGGGAAACCTGAGTTGCTGCTGGAAGTGGTGTTGGTGGGCGAGTAGGGAGCAGTTTTCCCTCTGGTCCTAATAATCAACAAAAAATCTCAATGCCCCAGTGCAGTGACCGGGACTCTGTGCTGTAGGAGATGCCGTCCTTCAGATGAGACATTAAACTGAGGTCCTAAACATCCCATGGCAATTATTGCAAAGAGTAGGGGTCCCCCGGTGTCCTGGCAAAATTCCCAACCTGGCTCTGTCCATCTGGCCACTTAATCATCCCGCCATGTAATTTGCTCAATGATTCCTCATTTTCCACCTCAAGCTGATGTGTGGTGACCGTTCTGGTGCAAAATGGCTGCCATGCATCACCCAGGTGGGTGCTACACATTGGTGGTGGTTGAGGTGAGTTCCCCCCTTCAATGTGAAGTGCTTTGGGTGTCTCGATAAAGCACTACATAAATGTGATCCATTATTGTTATTATGTATGTTGATTGATTCAATAACATTAGGCAAACATAATGTTGCGTGTCATAGTAACTGCTCTCACTTTAGAAACAGTGATACTCACCTCAGAGAGGCGCTAACTTCATCACTCAGTTTAACCAGTTTTCATAAGCTAGTAACAGCTAACATTAGCCACTGCCCTCTTGGAAAGAACCAGCATTGATGGTACCACTGACAATTGTTAGTGCAGGCTCTGTCTGTCTGTCTCTCAATGCGGAAAGTTGTGCCTTCTAACTAAATTGTGACTAAAACATCGGTGACTAAACTAGACTAAAAATAGAACTGAGTTCCACTGACTAAAACATAAAACTGAGGTAAAATAAATGACTAAAACAAAACTAAAACTAGTTACAGGTTTCAGGAGAAGACTAATGGCCTTTACACACCAGGGACGTGACAAATAGATGTCATGAAAATGTGAAATACTCAGCGTTCAGTGGCAAATTAATGAGATACGAGGGGGGACTCAACCCTTTGAGGTAATGGGGGGGCCCCCAACCGTTTCCAGTCCAGCCACCGCCAGGCGCACTTCCTCCATTGCGGTGCGCTGCAACCAGCTCTGGGTCGGCAAGGAAGGGTTGCCTTGCTATCAACTCTACTACATCCAAAAGTAAAGTACATAAGCTAGTCACTATCCTGATAGCCCAGTTGTTTGATGATGCTCCTCCACACGTTGCCCTTGAGTGCATCATTGTCTTTATAATTTTTGTGTCCTTTGTCATACAATACAGGGTGATGAGAAACACAAACAATCAACAGGTCTGCCATTGTCATTAGGAGTTGTGATGTGACGTCAGTTCCGTGCAACGTGATTGGTTGACGCCATTTTTCGCAGTGTGAATCCTCAGAAAACTCGACCTCATTCTGAAAAAAATCACATGGCTTTTTCGCCGGGTAATATTCGCGTTCTGTGTGAAAGTACTCATAACAAAATCAAAAGCTCGAAAAAATATAGTGACGTGCGAATTAATCGCATGAAAAAACACCCCCATTGTGAAAAGGCCTTTAGACTAAAACTAAATTTAAATTTCTTGCCAGGGGGAAGTCCGGGTAGTGTAGCGGTCTATTCTGTTGTCTACCAACACGGAGATCGCCAGTTTGAATCCCTGTTTTACCTCCGGCTTGGTCATGTGTCCCTACAGACACAATTGGCCGTGTCTGTGGGTGGGAAGCCGGATGTGGGTAGGTGTCTTGGTCACTGCACTAGCGCCTCCTCTGGTCTGTCGGGGCGCCTGTTCAGGGGGGAGGGAGAACTGGGGGAATAGCTACGTGGCCCTGGTGAAACTCCTCGCTGTAAGGTGAAAAGAAGCGGCTGGTGACTCCACATGTACAGACATGTACGGAGGAGGCATGTGGTAATCTGCAGCCCTCCCCGGATTGGCAGAGGGGGTAGAGCAGCGACGGGGACGGCAAGAAGAATGGGGTAATTGGACGGGTAAAATTGGGGAGGAAAAGGGGGCGGAAATCCAAAAAAATTCCTGCCAAAATTAACACTGTTACACTGTTAACAAAAATTGCCATCGTTAATACATTTACGTGTCTTTTACACCAGATCATTTTGAATATCAGCGAGACCAGGTCGCCTTTTTTCAGCGGCCACATAGGTAGTTTGTCGCCATTTGTACAATGTGACAGTGTTATCATATGAAATGGTACAGTGTGACAATGGCATGTATCAAGAGTCTACCTTTTTCCCATTTTACAGTCTAAACGTGCATGTAGCCATAATCGTACAGTGTGTTGGGGGCCTTTACTCTCTTGCTGTCTCATTTCATCTTCATCCAAAGAAAAACAAGGACACCAGTATGTCAAAGTCAAATGTCCTGGGGTGCTGCACATGAGATACAGCCCTGGCAACAAGAAAGTTTGCGAGAGTATTCCTCAGGTATCGGAACAGCACTGATGGGCCAACAATAGCCAAAGATGAGTCAGCACTCCCAGTGGGCACGAGAGGGAATCTAATCCCATAGTCTTCCTCAGGTGATATCAAAGAGCTGCAGACCCACAAAGAGTCTTCAAAGCAGCATTCATCACTCTGAAGAGAGGGAACAACACCTTTCATCCTGCAAAATGGTGCAACGAGGGTTGGTTTTTCTTTAAGCGGGATGGGAGCCATATGACAATGGCTCTCTCTGGAGTTGTGCCGCTCTTTAGAGGTCGGCATGACAAAGCACACACACGCACGCACGCACGCACGCACGCACGCACGCACGCACGCACGCACGCACACACACACACACACACACACCTTGCCGGACCATACTGTTGTTTGCTGGCTTGGCTCTTCCTGCTGTGACCTTAATTTGTTCTGTCTTGAGTATGAGTGCCCACTGGGCTCCTGATGTACCTCAAGGGAACAAACTGACAGGGTGTGTGCACAGTATGTGCATGTGGGTTTGGAGTGTATGTGTGAGAGAGATGAAAGAGAAGGAGAGAGGGCAGGAGAACGAGAGAGACAGATACAAAAGAGTGAGAAGGGTAAATAGTGCTTGTGTGTGTGTGTGTGTGTGTGTGTGTGTGTGTGTGTGTGTGTGTGTGTGTGTGTGTGTGTGTGTGTGTGTGTGTGTGTGCATGCGCGCATGCATGAGTGTATGCATGAGTGTGCAGGTATGTTTGTGTTTGATTAAGTTGGTATATGTGTGGATGTGTGTCTTTGTGTGAATGTGTGTGTGTGTGTGTGTGTGTGTGTGTGTGTGTGTGTGTGTGTGTGTGTGTGTGTGTGTGTGTGTGTTTGTGTGTTGAATGCCTTCTCAGGTAAGCTATAGCCATATCCACAGGTTTACAGAGAGAAGAGCAGACAGGAAAGAGAGAAGCCAATGCAGTCGCAGGGCCACCAATAAAAGCAAAAGAACACAAGCTGTCTCCCTGCTGGCTAATCCTCTAATGAAGATTTGTGGCGGTGGCTGGTTGGTGATTATTGGCCCGGCTCAAAACCGAAAAACCTCCATGGTGCTACTGTAAATACAATCTCTCACATTTACAATAGCCATCACAGGTGCAAATGGGAATATATAAGACGGAGGGTGGAAACACCACCGTGACAACACAGGGGGGCTAGCCACAGCCAAGCTCCGACACATTGTCAAAACCCTGATCCAAAATTAATGAACATCTCCATTACAAGCCCAAACATTAACCAACATTACTCAGATGAGAAGAATGCAATGTGAAGTCGCTGTTGTTTGTGCTGTTATTTCTGTCTCATCGGGCCAATTGCGCTGATCTCGACTATGCTAATTTTATGGAAATGCTTGCTTCCATCCTTCCTCTCTGCCTCCCATTTGTTACATTTCATCAGGGCTCTTTTGAACCACATTAACAGCAACTGTCTGAATTTCAATGGGAGCTGAGAGCTGTGTCGAACATGTAAACAGGAGCTCATTCACCCATGCATCCCATAATAGACACAGCTAGTGCATTAGGAGAAACTGACAGTGGGAGATTACGAAGTCGGCCAGAACAACAGTTTTGCCTACCTCTTAGAAGAGCTGCAAAAAGTTTCACATTATATACAAAGAGCAAAACAAACCACTGTCATGTTGCTAAAATCATGCAACAGTCAAAATACGCAGTAACACTTGCAAGCCAGCAAGACTCCTTATACTACAGTAACTACAGTTCATAGAATGTAGCGTGTGGAAAACACCAGTAACAAGGTACTGCAACTGACTGATACTGTAAGTGGCTCACCCAACCAAGATACCACACCACCCCTGTATCCCTTACAGCCTTCCAAACCACACCTGTCTTTGGCACATTATTCTGTGCTATCTTTTCTCCGTCCCTCCCCCAATGCCCCAGAGCAGAGGCAGGGCTGTGGTACAGGTCCTGGCAGAGCCCCCGCTCCTCCCTCCCACTCTTAAGGTAGGGGTTGGTTGTTCTGGGGAGAGCGTTTGTAGGGACAGGTGTGCATACCAGACGCCTGTACAGAGTGCCTGTGCCATGCATAGCTACCTGCCATGGAGGCTTTTACCTACTCCCGTCCAAATACTTACCAAAAAAAGCCTATTAGCTACAGTAGCTGTCACTGGGCATGGCGCCACAAAGGGCAGGTCAAAGCTCAATGCACTGCCACATCTTTTATCCCCAGGCCTTCCAGCATGTCAACAGCCATAACAAGAACCATTAAAAACACAGCGGAACAGCTTTAATTGTTTTGCGGAACGCAGTAAGGTTGGAGATTCAAGCTATTTTTGGCTGTTCATGTAAGATTAAGGATTAAAAGCTAGCGCTGGGCCTCTTGGAAAGGGAAGCGTGTCTATGTGCCCTCAACCGTATTTCATTGAATTTACCTAAATTTAAGCTCGCATACCTTAACCTGACTTAACCACAACCTCTACCTAACCCTAACCTTAACCCAACACTTACCTTAACCGATAGCTAACCTACTCGATAGCTAACCCACAGGGCTGAGGGAACACAGGGCTGATGCCCTTGGGAAGCTAATGCTAGTGCTATTCCTTTAGTCTGCCTGTCAGCATGCCCGGCCAGCCCTGTGGCTGTTTATTTGAGAGTAGTATCATTGAAGCCAAAGACTGAGGCAATGTCCTTGTGGTTATAAGGAAGGGTAACCCAAGGCTGTAGGAGGATACTCCTAACAGAGGTCGGCTCAGTACAGCAGTTTGTCAGAGATGCTACTCACATCCACTGTTGAGTATGAGTCAGGATACACAGGGAGATCAGAGCTCTGTGTGCATGGGTTGAGGAAAGTGTTCTTTTCCTCCTGCCAGCTAGTTTTAGGAGAAAAACATCCCCCTACTCTTCCCACCCCACACCCAGATCAGCTGCCCTTTTCCACTCTTTCTCATCTACATCTTTACTCATTTCCTTTCTGCCTATATCCCTTCCTTGTTTCTCTCAGTGTCACTCCTCCATTACAATTCGCTCTCTCCTGCTCTTCACTGGCTTCATCAACTCCCTCCTCCTCTTTCACCTCGTCCTCTCTAGCAATGCTTCCATGCATTGACCTTGCCACATGTCAAGGAGAATTGATTTCTCTTTTGGTCTTTGTGTGAAACCCTATCTCAACAGCACTCAGAGGAATTTCCTCTGCCCTCCAGAGTTGGATGGCTCTAATTCTCTTTCATGAGGACACTTTTCCCTCCATTTCATATTTCTGCCCCCCACCCTGCCTTCTGAACACACAGGAATAGAACCGGCATGATAAATGCAACATCTATCGCTGCTTTTACTCAATTTTTTCATGTTTGGCTCTAATTTGGGAAATTGTCATGCATCTTCCAGTTGATCAATGGAACAATATGGACCCATTTGACATTAACATTTGATGGGGACTGGTTGATAAAAGAGAATATACAAGGAATAAATTATATCTCCATTACACAAGCATTCCTAGAGTCTCTATTCGGTTAGATCTGAGGTCTAGATCTCTATAATGAAATAACATTCTACAAGTACTGCAGTAACACAGAATGATACATTTCATCCTTATAAAATTAAATATTAAACTGCACTCCAAATCCGAGTGCTTTTTAATACCGTCAAGCAGCTATGTTGTGTTGGCAGTGGAATGCATTTCCACAGAATTGTGGAATAAAGAGGGTCTCCCATGCAGCTGTAACACCATGACATTAAACCTATTTCATACAGTACACTCTGTCTGTCTCCAGTCTATACTTCCGTTTCAAAATTACATTTGCAATATTAACAGTAACCTGATGTAAGCAAACAAAGGCAGCTGTACATGTCATTGTCAACAAGAGGGCAGATAGTGAGGTGGCTCATTATAGGATTGAATGGCAGCATCCTCTCCCAGGTAAGTTAACACTCAGAAATCTCTTCCATTAAAGGCAGATGAAATTGGATGTTTGACACAATGAGAATAAAGTCCCACACAGACTACGCGACCTTTATAATTACGGTATACCAGACTGTGAAAATACAAGTCGTCACACACTTAACTGAAATTTGCAGATTACTAGTCTCAGAATTTTAGAAGTGCACACATGAGATTTTTTCAGATTTGAGTAGCAAAAATCAAACAGATATAATTGTGATAGCTCCATCTGGTCATGGGCTTGATTGGGAGGTGGGCTTTTTGAACCCTTAACCCATAGTGACACACTACAAGATAATGTGTGCCGAGTCTGCTCTATTTTGTAGACTCTCCCTGATCTTGAAAAATCAGTTGACATGGCCAAATAGGGGTTATAATTGGCCTTTAAATCGTCTAGTGTGCTCCCAACGTAACAGTCCCACCTCGCAAATACAGGAGCTGCGGCATGAAAAAGAATCTACTCTTCTTTCCACTTTGTGATCAGAGTGACTGTTGAAGCATGCAGGAATCATTTCCAGGCTCCAACTCCCAGGTGTCTTGTAGCCCCAGGAGCCCCTGTAAGTAGTCAGCCAGTCAGCCAGACCATCCTGGTGAATGCACTAATGTGACACCATAATCGCACACAGGTGTAGCTCTGTGATTCAAAGAGCAACAGCACTGGGCTGATTGTGGTGGCAGGTGCCTGCACTGGTGCATTGCTACGTATCGCATAAACAGTACACTTTTGCTCAAGTGTATGTGCACATGTGCATGTACTTGCACACTTGTCCATGAATTGCAAGTTTACATTCCACGTGTGTTTGGAATTATGAGGGTCCAGTCGTTGTAATACGCAAAATTAAACTACTATTGACCTCCTGTCACTCTGGCCTTTAACACTGCATTCAAGCTAGAGAAGCAGTGGGAGACAGAGGAGAATAAACACTGCTCCGCTGTGTTAAATCCACCACTGTACCCCCCCCCCAACACACACACTTACATATACACACACACACACAATGGGCTGCTCTCCCACCAGTCCAATAACAGAACTATTCATTAGAGCCTCTTACAGACAGTATTGACAGCCTGCTGACACACAGTCACTCCCGCATAAACAAATGGCGCAATAGAAAAGACCAAGGCAGCAAGGGAAAATAGGAAGAGACCTGTGCAGTGACCTTCTCACAAGGGAGTCTTCAACACAAAACAGGAGCGAGAGAAAATCAGACAAATTGAAAGAAAACTGGAGAGAAAAGAGAGACAATGGAGAAAGAGGGATTGTCTGCTACTTTTCCCCTCTCACCGGCTTACTCATGGACTCACACACACACACGTGCACAGTGCACAGTGCAGCAACTCTTGAGATGACTGCCACATCAATCGTACATCCTAGGTCAATCTTGAGAGATGTGGCCTATTCTAATTACCATTATGGGAATAACTCTTTTTAATGGGAGCACTGGCACAAAGAAGGACTATTGAAAGGTGAAATCGGTCAAGTGAGATGGAATTTCTCTCCACACAGCATCATGTTGCAGCCCCCAAACAGAATATATCCTCTGACATAGTCTCTAAAACAACAGCATAAACTCTTAAGGCCATCCACCTAACGCCATGCTGTGAGTTTTCCTCAAAACCTTGAGATTTGGACAGCATACGTGTACAGTCATATTAGTGGATGGATGTCACGTCAACACTCACAGGTGCTAACGGCTGGGGGAAGTTGAAGTCTGAGTTGCTAAGGCGTTGAGAAATAATCCTGCAATGACAAAAACTTGCAACTGCGCTAAAGCATTTCATTTGCATGCTCGGTATGAAAGGAAGCCTAAAGGAACAAACCCCGCCGCATATTCCAAATATGTGACTCATTAAAGAGTTTGATGATTACTGAGTTGTTTTGATGCAAGATCAGAGGGAAGAGCAATCACGGAGAAAATGTGGGAGATATGCTGAATCCTTAAAAAGAGACATGTTGGTCTCTCTTTAGGCCTACCTCCAGATCCAGGTGTGCGGGCTAGCGAAAGGAAGGGAGGGAGAGGTGGAGGAGTAAATGAATGGAAATGAGCGATAGCCATGCAGACAGGTCAACAGAAAGACTGATGTATTATGAAGACAGAGCCTGGATGGACACATAAACGCAGAGACAAAGAGACAGATAGACTTGATAGCCGAGAGCTGGGGAGGTCAGCTCTTACTCAAACAGGATGAATGAGACAGAGGACAGCATCCTAACATGAACTGAACTAGAATGTGGATGCCCAATAAACTTAAAGAGCAAATAAACTCGAAAACCTGGGTAACAAAGTGATGTGCTAGGGATGCTCTTGACTTGCCACGTGGTCATTGCTGAGGGGTTTTGTGTAACAATGAAAGGACACTACAAGGAACTTTTCAACAAAGAAGGCTACCTTCTGGCAGCTTCTTCCAGGCATGCAGGTGCTGAAAGCAGAGAAGGTGTTGGGAGAACATGGCAGCGGATCAAAGATCACATAATGAATAGAGAGGCTCTAGATCTTCAGAACCCCGAAGATCATGTTCTCCATTAAACCACAGTTGTCCTCTCTCCATTTTGCCCTCTGTTCTCCATCCAGATCTCTCTCTTTCATTCTCTCTCTCTCTCTCACACACACGCATGCGCACCACACACACACACAGACACACACACACACACACACACACACACAAAGCAGAAGCAGCAGCCCAAGACCCCCTGCCTTGGTGCAGAGCTCATGGTAGGCAGAGAGCTAAGCTGGCTGCCTGCAGCTGTGTATAAGGACACTTTGTATAACAAAACTACGCATCCATTGCCATTAACAGCCACAGGACTCCCACTGCTATCACTATGGCTAAAGGAGACCTCTGCCAGCACCCAGGATTGTCTACAAAGCCAGTTATCACAGATCCATGTGTAAAGCATCAAGAATAGAGCAGCACAGGGAAAGGTTATTTGCTCAAGGTCAAATGGAACAAAGGACTGGAACAGGCTAATAGCCACACAGACAAAACAGTTGAACCATGTAGCTAAACATGTGTTCTCGCACAATATGCACCACACACACACACACACACACACATGCACACACGCACACACGCTCACTTTTTATCAGATTGTCTATTTTGAAATGAGATTGACTGTCCCTTCACACTGATATGTTATCGGCATCTTGTAGATTGCTATCAATGGGCCGAATCAGGACAACAGAGCGGAAAATCCAAAACGGCCTGCATCAGTATTGCAAAGGTCATTACAATGACATTACCCTTTCCAGGCGAGGACAGGCACAAATGTCAAAACACTCAGCAGCCAAATCGTCATGCAAACAAAGCGGACTGTTAACCAGTGGAATATCGCTATGTGCTGGACAAACATTATGTGAGATAAATATCCCATATTGACAATGTGATACGGTGGGAACAACGTATTTAAAGCTTTGCCTCATCTGTGTGCGTGTGTGTGTGGGAGGGGGGGGGAGTCTTCGGGGCCATTGGATGTGATGAAAAACACTATATTCCACATCTCTGGGCGACATTGCACATTAGCGCTCTTTAAATGTCCTTCAGCCTTGCCCATTTGTCCTGAATTAATACTGACAGCATTCAGTGTCCTTTCCAAAACAGAATAAATCATCCTGCATCACAAGACTAAATCACCCTGCATCACAACAACACTTAATTGTGCATTTATTGTTATTATTGCTACCACCACTGTAGTGAACAACAGCTCCACAGCAGAATGAATGCGGTGTAATGATCAACCCGAGCCAGCCACTCACTCCTGCATTGAGAGTGTTGAATACTAATTGAGTGTGGATTGAGACTGCTGTTGGTTGAGGGTTAATGATGCTATTAAGACATCTTGTGTCCTAATGTCGTTTAGGCCTCTGGTGAGCTGCAACCGGTCTGATCAAGCTGGTGCCCGTCTTACTGTTAAATGAGGCTCAAACCAGGTAATCTGTCACCGCTCACCAGCCGCTGAAGTTGGAAGAACGAACATAACTAAGACACAAGTGTGTGTGTGTGTGTGTGTGTGTGTGTGCACGGGCACACACATGAACACAGTGCACGCATTCATTTGCTCAGTCAGTCTGGGGAGAACGACAACAGGCAGCACATGGATCAAATGATGTAAAGAAGAGGCAAACAAAAAGGGGGAAAAAAGAGAGAAAATCAACCTAGCGGATACACGCGCTCGTTCTGTTGACGTGAACTTTACTGATTAGCAGAAGGCAGGGATTCACACTGCTCAGAACATAATTTTCAAACACACACATCTCAGACTACATGACTCCCTATAATCATTAGCGCCGTCTCCTTGAAAAACATGCCTGCCGGGGCAGCGGAGCAGCAGAGCTACGTCTGAATCAGCCCAGGCATGCGTTAAAACAATGTGGCTTCTCCAGCAGAGCACATAGCAACGCACACACACACACACACACACACACACACTTCAAACACTCACGCATACACCCAGACGTGCAAATACAGTTACACATGCAATAACACTGACAGTAAAACAGCTTGGCAGACAACGGCGTAGACAAATTAGAGAAATGCTTTCACTTCGACATCCACATTTGTACATCGGAATGCACCGCCTCACTTGTCAACACACACACACACACACATTTTCCCCATTCATTTACACAGCAGTATGTAAACACAGTCGCCGTGGAAGTGGTGATATCACCGGACTTACAGTGATGGTAATGGCAAGCTCCCATCCTCAGCATGAATTCACAAGCCGACTATGTGGAGCACAGAGACCACACAGAATCCCCCGCTCTCAGACATCGGCACTATGAGACTAGAATATTAAAGAAGAAAGCGCTGGCTGACTCAGAGTAGAACTACCCAGTATATTAAGTCAAAATACACCGCGCTGTTTGCCAAAGATTTGCGTCTACTGTCCGTTTCCTCTCAAAATTGGATATTGTGTTTTATAATTGAATGCCGATCGATGATAACGGCGTGAAAGGGAAGTCAAAGGAGACGCCAGCGTATCTGTAACGAGTGACCAAACGGACGTTTATTTCATTGACTATCTGATTATTGGCAACGTGCCATAAATGTAGATTTCTGCCTTATCATTAAGTTCAAAATCATCTCGGTCACCTCCACCTCTCTTGGCAGGACGGGGAAATGCCGAAGTGCGATCATGTGACCAAACAGCCCATAATGAAATGATCCGGTCACGAGCACTCTGACCTTCCCTGTCTTCATTCACACATCTCATTCTAATGTTAAGCTGTTATTGTAATTACAAGCACTAACCATGATATATAGACTCATACCTGTGCTCAATAATGACCGATTGCTTGTGTGGAATGGAAACCAACCACACATAGCAGACGATTAGAGAGCTGTTGCCGGTCAAGTTTAAGTAGGGATTAGTGATCCAACGGTACAGTTGACCTCTCCAAAATCCTCTGCACCAAAAGAAAAAAAAAAAAGACAACTCACCCAAAATCATGTTTTGCTTTTCCTCCACTCTCCCTGGGCTCGACAAGTGTTTCTCTGCTTCCCCAGTCTCTACCTCTTGCGCTGAGGGACAATGGCTCTGTACTGGCTTTTCCGCGGTCCTCTCTTCTGTCCACAATGAGGCAAGTCAAAGAGGCACCACTTGATGTGAAGAGAGACTGCCGCTGTCCATGCCGTCCCTTGTGTCTGCCCTCTCCAGGTGAAAAGCAGTGTGAGTGAGTGAGTGAGGGGGAGAAGGAGGGAGAGAGAGAGAGTGTGGTATGTCTGAATGTGTGTGCGTGCGTGTGCGTGTGTGTATATGTGTGTGTCCTAGTATCTGTATGTGTGGAGGAGGGGTCCAATGTTGGCGCAGTTGTGCTGTCTATCTCAGGTAAGCCTGAGGACAGTGTGCAGGGGGATGGGGGTTGCCAGGGAGGGAGAAGGGGGGAGTCAGATTAACGAGGGGTGGGGGCCTAAAGTGTGACGGCCAATCACAGGAGGAGGCTACACAGCCCAGAGCTTCTTCCTCACACAAGGAAATGCAGAGGTCTCCAACAAACAGCTGACATGCAGTTTCTTCTCAAGTGGAATATTTCACAGGAGGCTTCAGAGGAAAGGTCTTCGCCACGCGCTCAAGCTGGTGCCTGGTTTTGTCCTTTTCTTTCTCTCTCAGTAAAACACTCTCCTTTTTCCCTCTCTCGCTCTCTCTCTCCTGTTCCCGCTGCTTCTTGTTTATTGGGTTGGGTATAACCTAAAGGCACCTTACATGCCTCTGCTCTGATTGGTGGCAGCCTCAACCAATGGAAACAGTGGCAGACACTTG
The DNA here is from genome assembly GCF_029633865.1 of Lampris incognitus. Classification (NCBI taxonomy): domain Eukaryota; kingdom Metazoa; phylum Chordata; class Actinopteri; order Lampriformes; family Lampridae; genus Lampris; species Lampris incognitus. The sequence continues at coordinate 21,679,379 of NC_079212.1, read as the reverse complement.
TCATCGTGCAGAGTGGAAGTCATGAAGGAGAGACAGAGCTAGACTGATAATGCCCCCCAAATCGCCCCCCCATCTCCACCCCCAATCGCTTTTTCTCCATTCGTCTCTTTTTTCCTCAGCCCTCTTTCCCTCCACGCTCCCGCTCTTCCTGTAAAGGGTGGCATGTTGGTTAGGTTTGTCTAGTGCATCTGCTCTCCTGTTGTTTACCACCTCCACCCTCCCCTCGGTTCTTTAACTGTGTGTGTACGAGGACCTGTGATAGGATTAACCTTTTATCCTGTTGGCTTTGCCACCCTGACCTGCCCAGACAAGGTTACACATTTTATCAACCCCCGTCACCACCGCCGCCACCCCTGCCATCAAAAGGACGGGATTTTAGACTGGAAAGAGGGGGGGCAAAAAGCGAGGCAAGCAAAAAAAAAGAAGAAGAAGAAGAAGAGAAACGGAATAGAAAGCGACAGAGCGGAGGAAGCGTGAGAAGGAGGGGCAGAGATTAAACTAAATTCAAACTGACGGAGGGATGAAGAGACCTGGAGTGACAACGGGAGACGACTGGGAGGATGGTGACGGAGAGAGAGAGAGATGTAGAACTGGTTACAGAAGAGGGGAGGCTGAATTACAACACAGACTGTAGCAATGCGGTCACTAATTGAAGAAGAGCTTCACAGCCAGCATCTTATGGTCCACTTCTTCCCGACCAATAGGACGCTCAAACAATGTCTGCTGTCAAGCAGTCTGTCTGAGCACTCCTCGCTCGCCCTCTCCCCCTCGCGCTCTCTCTCTCGTTCCAACTTCCGTGTGAGGAGGAATCACAGGGTAGCTAGAGAGACCTTTTTGAAAAGCACACAGCCACAATGCTATTGAGAAGCTTAGCAGTTAAAAGAAGGCTTAACAAAGCTGTCAAAAAATTAATCCCCTCGGGCGGGCATGCTTGCAAACACACAGATACAAACACGTGAGCCCGGGGCTAGAGAAATATCTGCCTGTCGTTCACAGTGCCTCCTCTTGTCCTACTCGCTCTCTCTGTCGCGCTCTCTTTTTTTCCCTCTAATTCCCCCTCTTCCTCTCTCCCTCTCTCTCGCTCTCTCTCTAAGGCTGAGGCTGTGAGTCACAGGGTGCTGGAGTGAATACTAAAGAGGATGGCTGACACCTCCAAAACCTCAAAGCACAGCGGCTCCCCTTGCACACATTCAATCCCTTTTGTGTAAATTGACAGATTAGGGGGCACATGCTCTAACTCTAGGTAAAATACCGACACTATCAGCTACTATGGCATCGCCTAACATACGAGGGTGAAACGGTACTTGGCTAAAGGAATGTATATCCTTCCTACAGCCCCCGCACTACCACCAAAGAGCTCTAAACCCCAACCACAGCAATAAAAACAGGTCATTTATCATACACCCTGAATAAGGGATTTTCTAATTGTAGATGCAGGCCAAGTGTTTTTAACACAGTGTAATGACAGACAGGTTGTAGACTACCTCGTACACTCTCTCTCACACACACACACACACACACACACACACACACACACACACACACATGGCGATTCTGAAGTATATGAGCTGAGAACTGAAACACTGAGTTTTCGAGAATGGTTGTTGTCAATTTGTCTATTCGTCGTCCCCGTCCCTTTGTGTGTGTGTGTGTGTGTGTGTGTGTGTGTGTGTGTGTGTGTGTGTGTGTGTGTGCGTGTGTGTGTGTGTTTAAGTGAATGAATGAATGAGCGCGAGAGAGAGAGAGAGAGAGAGGATAGGGTTTCCTCATTAGTTGTGTTGGTATCAATAATTCAGGGCTGGTCCTTGTTGGCGTTCAATGGGCCGAGCGCTAATGTGCTGTCGGGGCCGGCGGGAGCCCAGGGCCCAGCACCGCTTTAATGGATGTCATGATGAGAGGGTGAAATCGGAGCATGGGGATCCTCTATCATCCATCGAGAGGGGGAGCCAAAAAGGGGGTGGGGGGTTAAGAGGACAGGTTGGGGGTGGATAGGCTAGGCCACTGGGTGAAGTGACACAAGGCATAATTGGACAGGTGTGTGAAAGGAAGGATAATCGAGAAGACACAGGGAGAGGTGAAAGAGAAGTGACAGAAAATGAGGCTTTTAGCCCCCTCTGTTTGTCACTGAATGCAGATCAATCAGTCCGTGGTTGACGGGTTGACGGGTTGACCCGTTCCTCTGAATAGCAGGACGTCAACAGACAGATGCAACGCAGCCTCTGTGTGAGCTCTTACAAATGAATGCTGCCATTCTTTTATAGGTTGAGCAGATAAATTCACTGATGGACTAGAATCGCCAGCAAACTGTCTGCACGAGAAAACAGGACTCAGGACCAACAAATACCAAATACCTCTCCGATCACTATTCTGAACCTTCTTCGAAAGGCTCACGGGAAAATACCAGTGCATTTTCAAGAGGGAAAATAGAAAACGTCATAATGTCAAAAGGCGTTTACCCGCTGGACACCAAGTACTGATCGACTTTCACAAAGCCTCCAAGTCAGTGGAACATTTGGTCAACATCCTCCATCCCCATCTCCTCCAGTGCCATCTGCCCTAATCACCCAGATTACCTCCGAACGTAGCCAACGCCCTGACTCGATACAATCACATAATCGTCTTGTTATAGTGTACAAACTGTCAATAAGACACCACTGAGTTACTGAGGATTAGAGTAGGAAGTAGATACTCAATACTACGTGGTCACGGAAGAGAAAAAAACTTGAAACAAGTTTATAAAAGGATTGTACATCTGCAGTGACAAAACTTGTCTTCCCGTACGTAATCATAAACACAACTTAGAGATGCCAAGTGGCTGTATGAGTCTGTCTGTCTGTCTGTCTGTCTGTCTGTCTGTCTGTCTGTCTGTCTGTCTGTCTGTGTGTGTGTGTGTGTGTGTGTGTGTGTGTGTGTGTGTGTGTGTGTGTGTGTTGGGTGGCCTGAGGGTGAGAGTAATCTGATGCTCAAATCCTCGCACTGAGAAAGTCATGTGAAGTTGTGTCACTCCAATAATTTGCCTCCATCTCTGTTACCAGCAGGAGGTATGAACATACACATTACACACATACTGTTGACAAACACACACACACACGCACGCACGCGCGCACACGCACACACACACACACACACACACACACACACACACACACACACACACACACACACACACAGACTAAGCTTACAACCCCCACAGTGCTGTGATCTTAAACCCCTTGGGACTACATTTCTCACAAGCAGACAACACCTGCAGGATATCGTCGTATTCTGACATGACCTCGCCGACGCCTCGCATGTCCCGTCCATACAGACCTGGACCGTTTAGCTCCAGAGTCAAACAGAAGAGCTCAAGTTAAACAGAGGACAGGCTATATGATAAACCAGCATGGCCCTGTACGAGGACATCATGTGATCACTGTCTGCATGTTGACTGATTGTCTTTCAATACATTCCACCGTTCCGCCCGGCTGGTGGGTTACCCTGTGCTGCCCCCTACTGGTGTAAGCCTACCAATGCAGGATCAAGTCCCTCTTCATAGACCCCCGGCTCTAGTTTGCTTGCTTTAGGAATCAAGATCCTAGACAGCACTTCAGAAAAGCTCCACAGGGAAAATGGATCCCATGTAAGTTTAGACGCCAGCGTATGTTGACAGCCATGTCCACCAAGTTAGGGGTAAGTAAGGGAACCAAACAGACGGCAGACACAGCTGGTATAATATTGATAGCCTGTCTACACCCAACCTAAAATACCCGAGTCAAGCATAAAACTATCTACATAACAGCTCTGACAAAGCTGTTGAGACCAGGGCTGTTTTTATTGGCAAAGTGGGGGATCAGGCAGCGTGGAGAGGCTGACTGAGTGACACAGGTTAAATCTATAAGAAATTATTGCCGAGTATGAGGGACTTAAGGGACTTAGCCCGCTGACGTGCAGCAACAGCCCGCAGCAGCTCTACAAAACCTGAGGGAGTGCATATCAAACCTTTGACGCCTATAATGCCGTGAACCCTCTTCCACATTCTTGTTCTGGAAGAGAAGCCCGCGGTAAATCTACGCTCACAGAAATTTGTGAGACAGACAGCAACTCAATTTGTCTCTGGAGCTTGAAAGGGGTGTCAATACAGACGCTCCCCTTCCCCTTTTCCTCAACATAAACTCTCGCCACATTTCAGGAGCGCAGGCCTGAGGCACCTCGTGGCTCTCCAGACACACTAGTTTGCTTTTTTTCCCTCTGGAGACTCCAGGTGTGGCCTAATGAAAAGGTTTTGTGTTGATGCCTTCGGTCTGCACTCGGGGCATATCCAGCTTTAGGTTTCTTCTGGCACCGTGGTGGTGAATTTGGAGACACCTTGTAAAGGTCGAAGTTGAGAGGGCCAGGCGAGCACCAGGGATCGGAATGCTTGTGGTTCCACGTGTGATGCAGCATTTACCATTGTGCCCAGGCAATAAATGTGGCCCACTCAACAATAAAATCTTAAGGTAAAGCTAGGGAAAAGACATCATTGTCCGTCTGTACCAACAAAATCATCATTTTATGGCAATATCAAACACAAACAATAACATGAAGAGAGAGACAGATAAACACACACTCACACAACATACACTGTATAGAGAGGGGAAGAAAAGACCTTTGTATTCCCCTTGAACCAGCCCCAGCCTGCAAGTCTGGCAAATAGGCATATCAGTTTGCTTCCGTGTACAGTGAATATCCCACTAAATTTAGACTATTGATCAGGTGTGTGCATATGCAGGAAATATTTTGATTGTGTACTGGACATTCAGCAAAGCCAGTTGCTAAAAGTGCTGTTCAAAATGAGGTGCTATGTTTCTTGTCATGCCATCTGGTATAGTTGTTTCTATACAGGTAGACATGTGTGTGTTTGTATATTTGAGTGTGTGTGTGTGTCTGTTCACATCTTGCGTGTACTCAGATATGTGTACACAGGTGGGTGTGCCTGCCCTGTGAATCTACTGCTGCTTATGGGGATGGAGAATGTCGATGTTGACTGCCACAGTCTCACACACCCTTGCAATTTTTTGCACCAGCACCCGGGATCACAGAACATCTCTCTCCAAAATCTTTGAAAATCTCACAGCCATTCCATCACCATCTGCAAACCACAGCGGGACAAACGCCAGGCTGCCAATGCAGAAAATTAGAGCCATCTTTGAACGCAGCCCTACAATAGAATAAATACTTTGTACTGACACATTCCTCGCTGCCATGATGCAATGTGGCGTGTATTTTAGAGCACTGCAATTTCAAGTAATTACTTTCTCCGTAGCGCAGAGTCTATTTCTAAAGCTCAGACATTCCTCATTGTGAAGTGATGTGGCAGGATGAAAAGAAATCTCCGTGGGAGTCAAGGGTCAACCGCCTAACAGTCACATGCCCAACAGACACAAGACATCTCATTTATTCTTCCCTCAAACACAACTACGTACAGCGCAAATGATGTATTTAGATAAAGTTGTTTCACACAATACCGCTTACTCCTCGCGCTTGTCACACAAACACTCTCATCTTGAACCTGTCCCAAACACATACATGCACTCACAGACACACACACACACTCACTCACACATGATAAGATCAGCCTTGTCAAAATGTGCGGTGTTCAGTCTGGGTGTGGGGTGGAGCGGAGGACAGGTGGAGCTGTCAGGATGGTTGTCAGCCCCGTTCCAAAGGGACATGCATCTATATGGGCCAGAAGGCCTGAATATGAAGACCAGTGGCATGCACACACGCACATACACACGCACACGCACACACACACACACACACACACACAGAGTTATGGGACAAAAAAGATATAACCACATTAAATAAGCTATACTTTTCCATCATTGTTAATTACAGATTAACTGCCCAAAATCAAATAAACTAAGTTACTGCCGTTAATTTGTTTACAAAGCTGTTTTTTTGGTTTTTTTTTTACTTTATTTATCCCCAAGGAGAAATTACTCAATTTCCCCTTGGGGATAAATAAAGTATTCTGATTCTGATTCTGATTTGCTGTTGATATTTTTTTCTAGTGAAGTAAAAACAAGCCACAGACACTCTTCTTGAGATATCTTTGTGTGCGGCAACCTTTTCTAATCATTTGACAAACACAAATTTGTCTTTTTTGTGTTGCTTCAAACTAAAACCGCATCAAAATCCTAAATAACATGAAAGAAAAATCTCATGCACCCCCCTCTAATGCTGAACCTTAGACAGTGATTTGCACACCACTTGAACAGTTCCAGTAAGTGTTTATATTGTGTCCCTCTCGCTCCCCAGTAAGGACAGTGCTGCACCCCTTCAAACTGAAGCAAAAAAGAAGACAGTAACTAGAAACAGGTCGTTCTCTTACCTGAACCCCACATTGGTAGCTCTATGCGTCTTCCTGTGGCTCCTGCCCACTGACACCGACCCCCTGCTTTATCCACGTCCACTGGAGCACAGCTATTTCCTGCGTGAGATCCTTCCCACCGTGAAACTGTTCAGCACTTCTCGTCTGGAAGCAAGAATGGATGGAGAGAAAGATTCTTCACTGTAGTTTACTCCGAGAGTTTTGAAGAAGAAAACACGCAGGCGACAGAAGAACATGTGGAAAAGAGCCCACAAACACACCGCCTTTCATCCCATTCCTTCTCTCTACATTTCTCTCTCTCTCTCTTTCCTCCCCTCCCTTTCTGCTTTCCGCTCTGTCGCTATCTCCGTCTCTCTCGGCCCGGTGAGAAAGCAAACCAAGTGCGGCAGATTCCAGCAGCTATGCCACTGAGACCTTAATAAGTGAGGACGACTGTATCAGGAGGGAGAGAGAGGAAGGCGGGTGGGGGAGTGGAGTGATAGAGGGCAGCGGTGAGGAAGGGTGCAAGAGGAGAACCGAACCAAGAGTCAAGTGTCAATGAAGGCATGGAGAGGGAAAAGGGAGGTACAGTAGACGGAGGGAAGAGGAATGTCAATCTATTGAAAGAAGGAGAGGATTTATGGTGTGGCACATGGCATGACCTCTTTGAGGGCCAAATGAGTTGCAAAACCAGAGGACCGACCATCAGGGGAGGCAAAAGAAATAGGGGGATTCTTAGGGCTCTGTAAATGTGTTTATGAGCCCGTGTTTTCAGGACGCTCCCCAACACACTTTGTTTTTTCACAGCAGTTGCAAAGACAACTTACTCGCCACAAAACATGTGAATCAAGAAAGGCAGGCAAACCTCTAAAACATATACAGGTCGTACTCCTATAGAGAGGAGGGGGGATTTTTCTATGCATTGAACATGAACAATGCTTAATATCATTGGTTGTAGTTGTACTACACACATGTGAAAACTCAGAGGTGGACACTATCCTGCAGGGTCAGCAGTTTTGCGAAGGGCTGCACATACAGTTGAGGGCAAATGTGTCATCATTTATAGATGTCCAATTCACTCAGTGCCAACTCTGTACTCAATAAACCCTCACACAGCGTCTCCTGTACCTATCATTTAAGTGCGACACACATAAATAAGCATTGCACATCATCAGCCCTAGAGTTAAGCACACACAGCCTAAGCACCCTCTCAGGCAATCCGCTGGCAGGGAAGGTTAAACGGGGAAGAAGGACAGCAGTTTACAGCTGTAAGCACATTTCAGTAGCCAGCAGCCCCAGGGATAGGGTTACAGCGACATGGTGAGGACTATGGCGTAACACTTCCCTCAGTAATAAACAGGCTAGTAAACTTCTCACCATAAGCCATTAAAGTAGGCTGATGTGATAACTGTCTGGTTTACGGTTTGTCATTCTAGCTAACTGAGGTATTAAGGGAACGTCCGTGGCCTCCTGACATGAAGGTGATAGTGTGCTGGGCCTAAGTTTAAGAAGACACTTTATTATTTGTCAGTGTACATACATACAATGAAATTCATTCTCTGCATTCAACCCATCCTATGCGAGGAGCAGTGTGCAGCCGCAGTGCAGCGCCTGGGGACCAACTCCAGTTCTTTTTTTTCCCTTTTGCCTTGCTCAAGGGTACAGGCAGGAGTATTAACCATAACATGTATGTCTTTTTGATGATGGGAGGAAACCGTAGCTCCTGGAGGAAACCCACGTGGAGAACATGCAAACTCCACACAGTAAGGACCTGGGATGGCCTGGGGTTCGAACCCAGGACCTTCTTGCTGTGAGGCAACAGTGCTAACCACTGGGCCACCATGTTGCCCTTAAGCTCTCCATTAGACAGTCCATCCTGAACTATAATTCCAATCTGAATAACTACTACTTTGTAGTATCATTAGGGAAAGGATGGTCACTCTGGTGATTAAGTAGAAGTGCATTCATAATCAATTCTACATTATTACTCAAACATAATGTGAAGACTAAATGTAATATGGCATTACTTTTAGTAGGAGTTGTTCCTTTGCCAGTTTTATACAGGGGGTGAGAAAACATGGCGACAGGCATGGGCACAAGTCCATGAATACTGGGATGACGTCCAGTGCCTTACCTGTGCCCCCCTCCATGGGGTTAGTGGTTGTGTCAGGAAGGGCATCCGACATAAAATGTTTCCAAATCGTTATGCGGATTGAAAAGACCATAACAGATAGGTCGAGGCTCCATACCAGATCAGCCAAGGCCCGGGTTAACAACGGCCGCCACTGGTGCTGTGCCCTAACAGGGTACTGATGGAACCTGTAAAATCCGCTGCGGTGACCTCTGAGAAACAGGGAACAAATAAACAAACAAGCATGCAAGAAGAAGAAGAAGAAAAACATGAAAGATGTTTGAATAAATGAGTTAGTATCTTTAATTCTGGTGTCACCCACTCCATCCATGATGAGTTAGTATCTTTAATTTTGGTGTTACTCACTCCATCCATGATGACAATTAATAACAAAGATACTGGAGTACCAAGATGTTTATATAGATGACTGACTTACTACCTAATGCACAGTAAAACTGGGGCAGAGAACATTTAAAATTAGTAGACAAGTAAATTGTTACATTATTCCTTCATTTCTGTGGGCTGCCAGCAGGGAGAGCCACTTCACTTTCCTTTACTAAATTTACAGGGCATAGATTCGTTTTAGTTAATTTCTAAAACTTTGTTTTAGATTTAATGTACCTATAAATAAATTTGTGTAACCTAACTCACAAAAGGGTTGGTTTTGCTGATTTTAGCTGGATGAGATAGAGCCATTCTGCATATCCTCTCCCCACACTAAAGTAAGCCAATAACACGATTATTTTACATGCACCCTAAACAGCTAAAACAAAACTATATCACACTCAGTTTTAACACTAATATATGTTTTGTTTTATCACACTCTGTTCGAACAATGATAATCCAGACACTGAGGATGCACAAGCCAGTGCATTTAGTGCCAGTCCCAAGCCCGGATGAACAGGGAGAGTTGCGCCAGGAAGGGCATCCGGCGTAAAATCTTTGCCAGATCAAATATGCGGCTCATGAGTCAGATTTCCATACCAGATCTGTCGAGGCCCAGGTTACCAATGCCACCATCGGTCCTGTTGGCCAGCAGGGTGCAGGTGGAAACTATGCTACTGTTGGGCGAAGGAGAAGGAGAGGGGGAAGGCATGTCCAGAGGCAGCGGGAGAGGAGGAAGGGCAGGAGTGTGGAAGTGAGAGTCAAAACCTTGAATATTGGCACTATGACTGGTAAAGGGAGAGAGCTGGCTGATATGATGGTAAGAAGAAAGGTAGGTATATTGTGTGTGCAAGACACCATAGGTATATTGTGTGTGCAAGAGACCAGGTGGAAGGGGAGTAAGGCCAGGAGCATCGGAGGTGGGTTCAAACTCTTCTACCATGGAGAGAATGGGAGGAGAAATGGGGTAGGGGTAATTCTGAAGGAAGAGTATGTCAAGAGTGTGCTGGAGGTGAAGAGAGTGTCGGACAGAGTGATGAGTATGAAGCTGGAAATCGAAGGTGTACTGATGAATGTTATCAGTGCACATGACCCGCAAGTTGGGTGTGAGATGGAAGAGGAAGAAGAATTCTGGAGTGAGTTGGATGACGTGGTGGAGAGCGTACCCAAGGGGGAGATAGTGGTGAAGTGGTCAATGGGCATGTTGGTGAAGGAAACAGAGGTGATAAAGAGGTGATGGGCAGGTATGGTGTCAAGGAGGGAAATGTGGAAGCACAGATGGTGGTGGATTTTGCAAAAAGGATGGAAATGGCTGTAGTGAATACATATTTTAAGAAGAGGGAGGAACACAGGGTGACATAAGAGTGGAAGAAAGTGCACACAGGTGGACTATATCTTATGTAGAAGGCGCGATCTGAAAGGGATTGGAGACGGCAAGGTGGTGACAGGGGATAATGTAGCTAGGCAGCGTCGAATGGTGGTCTGTAGGATGACTTTGGAGACCAAGAAGAGGAAGAGAGTGAAGGCAGCGCCAAGGTTCAAATGGTGGAAGTTGAAGAAGGAACACTGTTGTGTGGAGTTCAGGGAGGAGTTAAGACAGGCACTGGGTGGTAGTGAAGAGTTACCAGATGGCTGGGCAACCACTGCAGAAATAGTGAGGGAGACAGCTAGGAAGGTACTTGGTGTGTCATCAAGACAGAGGAAGGAAGACAAGGAGACTTGGTGGTGGAATGAGGAAGTACAGCAAAGTATACGGAGGAAGAGGTTGGCAAAGGAGAATTGGGATAGTCAGAGAGATGAAGAAAGTAGACAGGAGTACAAGGAGATGCAGCATGAAGCGAAAAGAAAGCTGCAAAGGCAAGGGAAAAGGCATATGGTTAGTTGTATGAGAGGTTAGACACTAAGGAAGGAGAAAAGGACTTGTACTGATTGGCTAGACAGAGGAACCAAGCTGCGAAGGATGTGCAGCAGGTAAGGGCGATCAAGGATAGAGATGGAAATGGAATGACAAGTGAGGAGAGTGTGTTGAGAAGGTGGAAGGAGTACTTTGAGGGGATGATGAAGAAAATGAGAGAGAGAGAAGGTTGGATGATGTGGGGATAGTAAATCAGGAAGTGCGATGGATTAGCAAGGAGGAAGTGAGGGCACCTATGAAGAGGATGAAGAGTGGGAAGGCAGTTGGTCCAGATGACATACCTGTGGAGGCATGGAGATGTTTAGAAGAGATGGCAGTAGAGTTTTTAACTAGACTGTTTAACACATTCTTAGAAAGTGAGAGGATGCCTGAGGAGTGGAGAAAAAGTATAGTGGTACCGATTTTCAAGAATAAGGGCGATGCGCAGAACTGTAGCAACTACAGAGGTAAAAGGTGATCAGCCACAGCATGAAGATATGGGAACAAGTAATAGAAGCTAGGTTAAGAGAAGAGGTGACGATCAGCGATCAGCAGTGTGGTTTCATACCACGAAAGAGCACCTCAGATGCGATGTTTGCTTTGAGAATGTTGATTGAGAAGTATAGAGAAGGCCAGAAGGAGTTACATTGCGTCTTTGTGGATTTAGAGAAAGCATATGACAGGGTGCTGAGAGAGGAGGTGTGGTATTGTATGAGGAAGTCGGAAGTTGCAGAGAAGTATGTAGGAGTGGTGCAGGATATGTATGAGGGCAGTGTGACAGTGCTAAGGTGCGCGGTTGGAAAGACAGATGGGTTCAAGGTGGAGGTTGGGTTACATCAAGGATCGGCTCTGAGTCCTTTCTTGTTTGCAATGGTGATTGACAGGTTGATGGATGAGATCAGGCAGGAATCTCCGTGGACTATGATGTTTGTGTATGACATTGTGATCTGTAGTGAGAGTAGGTTGCAGGTTGAGGAGAACCTGGAAAGGTGGAGGTATGCACTGGAGAGAAGAGGAATGAGCAAGACGGAATACATGTGTGAATGAGAGGGAGGACAGGGGAATGGTGAGGATGCAAGTTATGCCCACAATTATGAGGATGAGTATCCTCATCCAATTGTGGACATAACTTCATATGTACAACTTGAAACTTTTCACCCGTTTACTGGTAGGTGCAGGTGAAAGTTTGTTGACAATTCTGTGCAAGTCATTGACATTTATCCATGGTAAGTCTTGCAGGCCGGCGGCACGGTGGTGCAGTGGTTAGCGGGGTTGCCTCACAGCAAGAAGGTTCTGGGTTTGAGCCTTGGGGTAATCCAACCTCGGGGGTCATCCTCTGTGTGGAGTCTGCATGTTCTCCCCGTGTCTGCGTGGGTTTCCTCCGGGTGCTTTGGTTTCCTCCCACAGTCCAAAGACATGTAGGTCAGGTGAATCGGCCATAATAAATTGTATGAATGTGTGTGTGTGTGTGTGTGTGTCGGCCTGTCCAGGGTGTCTCCCCGCCTGCCCCCCAATGACTGCTGGGATAGGCTCCAGCATCCTCGCGACCCTGCGAACAGGATAAGCAGTTCAGATAATGGATGGATGGATGGATGGAAATCTTGCAGGCATCGCAAAAAATATGCCATTGTCAATAGCACACGTCAACAAACAGGAAACTGGTATGGCCACTGCAGTAAAACCAGAAGTCGGAGGACTACAGTTATTCACAGAGCTGATACCACACCTCCTCTCTTGGCACCCTGTCATATGCTTTCTCTAAATCTACAAAGACACAGCGTAACTCCTGACCTTCTCTATACTTCAACATTCTCAAAGCAAACATGGCATCTGTAGTGCTCTTTCATGGCGTGAAACCATACTGCTGCTTGCTAATCATAACCTCTCCTCTTAACCTAGCTTCCACTCCTCTTTCCCATAACTTCATGCTGTGGCTGATCAACTTTATACCTCCAAGCTTAAACTAAAACTAGCTGTGTGTGTGTGTGTGTGAGTGAGTTACTAAGCACCACTTTATCTGTTTGAGTATTTACCTTCACAGGTAAACCTTCTTAAAACTTGATGTCATCACACACGGGTTGCAGTAGCGGCCCGTGGCGATAAATACTAGTGGGAGAAGTGTTGCTGTTTTCCATTTACCTCGGAAGTCGGAGCTTGGAATGACGTCACACCCGAGTTGACCGCATTCCAGTACAAACTGGAAAACCAAGCTCGGTCCAGGTTAGCCATTGTTAGCAATAGCAGTTAATAACAACACATTACGCGGTATTTTGCGCATACAAACACCGTAGCAACACATGTACAAATAGAATTTGTACAGTGCTGTATACGGCTGCCTGAGACAATAAGACAGAAGTGCTAATCAACAGTATATTACCACAGCTTTCTCTCTGTTGACGTACGGAGCAGCCATCTTTGATTTTGAGGTCAGGGTTGGTGAGGTGTTGCCGACTTTCCGAGTTGGAAATTCTACTTCAGTGGGGCGCTCCACTTGTAATTTCCGACTGGGAACTCGGAAATTCTGACTACCCAGTTTAAATAGGACGCATGATAACTGTAGTGTCAGACGGTACAGGGCTGCAGAGGGCAGACTCATTGTTGCCCCAATAAGCCTCAATGGCGCTTATAACAGTTTCCATCTTTGATCACAAGGTGCTATAATAAATCTTCCAGCGAAAGCAGATCGCTAAAGTCCATCCGTCCCTCCATTATCCAAACCGGGGATCCCCGGCCTCGGTCCCATCCATCCCCCCGACCCCATGTCAGGGTACGTCGCGGGGATGCTGGAGCCTATCCCAGGAGTCATTGGGCGGCAGGCGGGGAGACACCTATTGCGCGACGCACTTAGTTGAGAACGAATCACTGAAATGACAATTTTAACTGTCAAAGATCAAAAGTTGTTGGGTAGTTTTGATTTATTGATTGCACAGAAACTAGGTAACGTTTATTGCAATGTAAATTGTGATGTATTAACGTGGAAAATTTGTTTATCAGGAGGAACTATGTTTTGGGGTGGATGATCTTTTTAGTGGGGCTCTGACCCCAACTCACTTTAGAAGCAAACTTCCGTGTGACGAATGCTGTGATTGGCTAACCCTAACCCCACCCTAACCTTAACCTTAATCAATCAGAGGCAGGTGTTCCCGAAGTTGGTTGGAAAACACTCTCGCGAACGGCGCGCGCTTGCATAGGTGCTAATTGAGTTCACCCTGACAGAAGCAGGACGTCCCCCTAGCGATGGCAAACGCAGACGTACTCAGAAGCAGGTTTTACTCATATGATAAAATGTACAGCCAAGAGCAACGTGAACAGAGCTTCGCAGATTGGCCCTTCCGAGAAGAATGCAGATGCACACCCGAAAAGGTACATTCCCCAGCCTGCTAAGGAGGCTAGCTTTGACCACCGGTTATACAAAGCTCGATGAGGCCCAATTTACACGATCTTCTCTGTTCCTTTTGAGAAGTCACGACAACTGAAACGGGCTGGCACGAAGTTTCCCGCAATGTTTTCCATTTTTATTGCGTTATTCGCTTTCTTTGAATGACTCTTGTAAGATTTTTTTTTTTTAGCATTGTAGCCTCGTCGTCGACAACCGTTCATATTGCGTTTCCAAGTGTGTTCCCTACCAAGCTAGGCCTATCCAGCTTACTGCCTCCAGTTTAGTACATACTATTTTGAGTGTTTTATAAACTGACTTTAAGAGGTGAAATGCCTGCAAGAAGAAGCAATCTTTTGTGTGTGTTGGAAAAACTGCAATTACACTCCAAACGCGGAATTTTTCTGTGGGAGAGCGTCTTGTCCCCTTTTCTAGTATTCAGTTTAGTGCTTGGCCATATAGAAATTATCATTCCTCTCATGATCACACACGATGTCAATATATAACACGATATCGCTATCCCCTGTTTAAGAATCCAACTGTGGTTCAGCATATTGAACTATCTGGCAATGCAAAGTACCTATATCGTTGTCAAATGATACTCCCTCAAATATTTCAGACCTTATTTTCGGGAGCACGTTATTTGTCAGAAACGAAATGTCGTTTCCCCCAGCCTACAGCAGTGCAATACAAAGTCCAAAAACTACAAGAACACATATATCCAAACTAGAACACATATATCCCAACTAGAACACATATATCCAAACTAGAACACATATATCCAAACTAGAACACATATCCAAACTAAGAACGCATATATCCAAACTAAGAACGCATATATCCAAACTAAGAACAAATATATTCGAACTAAGAACATATGTAGCCAAACTAAGAACGTGTATCCTAACTAAGCAACAAAAAAATCGCTGTCCAAGAGAACAGACGTCAGCCAGGATGACAGATTTTGCGAGAAGTTTTAGATAAGAGGTTCTTGCTATCATTAATTTAAGACAATACAATTGTGTGTCACGATATGATAATATTCAAGTTCCATCCCAATATAATAATATTGAAAGATGATAAATGATAATATTGAGTTATTGCCCAGCTATAATTCACTTCACCCTTGCCATAAGGGCTTTTAGATTGCTCCAGTGCACAAGCTAATAAAAATGCACATTTGACTTTTTCTTTTTTTCTTTTTTTTGCTAAGAGCTTATTTGTAAAGCAGCTTTGTACTACACATATCCATGCTGTGACAGATTTTGATTTACAGCTAAGCAGGTGCCAGATTTTGTTTCATTTTGTCAGGTGTCCAATGCACAGGCCTTAACCCACCTCACCCTGATCTTGTCCTGATTTTGTCATGATGGACAAGGTAGTGACAACATGTTGGATGAGGCACCAAATTCCGTATTACCTTCACTTATCCAAGACCTATTTGGAAATGGCCTTGGATTCATGTACTGCATTTGTTGGCATGGACATTAATTTAGCAGTGTTGGACTATCCCATACACTGATTTTGATTGTAATAATTATGATATAATTTCTGTAAAATATTTTTGCCTTTCTCATCCCACTGTGTAACTTAAAGCATAAAAAGTGATATATACCTACTGTACACATTTTTGTTGTTTTGTCTTTGCAGATGGCCATGGCTGGGTTTGTCCACTGTCCCAGTGAGAATGAGCCTGATGTTGCCTGCTGCTTCTACTGCCTGATAGAGCTGGAGGGCTGGGAGCCAAATGACAACCCTTGGTATGGAGAACACTTGATTCCCCATTCACTTGTACATCAGCGTTTGAGCCGCTAAAAAGCTGCTGAACAATATATTTCCAACCTGTAATGGAATATACACCTCGGTTTCAGATTTAAATTTTTATTCCAACTCTCAAAACACTGCTTTCTGTAGCCAAAAACAAAACCATGCTTTATTCATGTGCAAACCTACATGGCTAATAAACATGATTCTGATGATTTTGATTTATCAATCTGCCACATCAGTGAAGAGCCAGAGTTGCTATTTTGCTGATTGCTTTGAATAAAGACTTTATAGTTTGGAGGTGATTTCACATAAAGGGCACAGAAATGCTTTGAATGAGGGAGCTCTTGACATCAGATCTGATTCTTGGTCCTATGGTTTCTAGCTTTGAGAGTTATTCATGTCAAGTGACTATTTGGATTGTCCTTGGTCTTAAGACATTGGCTGCATCTTTAGTGGTTTTCCCCTGAAGTGTCACCGTTTTCAAGTGTTTGTCTTCTACTTTCATTTACTTTCTATGTGCAGGTCTGAGCACATCAAACGTTCTCCTCAATGTGGCTTTCTGTGTATGAAGAAGGACTTCACAGAGCTGACAGTGGCTGAGTTTTACCACATGGAGAAGGAGAGACTTAAGACATACATTGTGAGTCACTATTTGTTGACGATTGTACAATAAATGACTGAGGCGTTGCTTGGGATTTATGTTTTGAATTCTGCCGTTTGTCTTGTAGAGAAAGGTTTTCAATATGAAGATGGCGTATTTGCGAGATGAAATTGACCAAACACTTGAGAAGCTGAAATCTATTTGACTCTACACCAAGTCTGTCTGCTGAGTGGATTCAAGGTCTTCTTTTTTTTTCCATATCAATCCAAGGAATGCATTGTGAACATTTTGCTTTCAGTCAATATTTTAATGTGAACTTTAATTAAAAATAAACTGTTTTGTATTGCTCTTCTCTCTTTGTAGTATTGCCTTTAACCACTGGGTGGTGCCTTTGTACTGGCACAATGGTTAAAGTTGTCCACACTAGTATCAGGCAAGTGGTCTTAGGTTCTCCACCTCAGAACCAACCCACCACAAAGGCAATCATGAAAGAAAGCGCACATTGAGCAGAATCACAATATGGGTTATATTCCTGCTTTTTTTCCACCCAAATACTTACCATTTTCCTGAACGTGCCACCATCTCTACCACCTCTTTTCAAACCTTGACCCTGGACAGATGGCTTGAAGCCCCTCCTCAATACCAACTGTTGCCCCAGTAACATCTGTTCCATATAGAGGAGCACTGTGCACAGAGAGGACTCGCCGGGCCACTCACCCGGCCCTGTGGAGGAGGACTCAGATTTAGGAGACACTTAGGATACTATTAAGGTGATAGAAAGGTAGCATTAGGGACTGTTGCAGTGAGCAGTCTACGGAGGCTCTGTCACACTCCATGTGGTTTTCGCTTAGTATTTAAAAAAAAAGTTTTATGAAGCTTATAAGCTGAAGCTAATGCAGTGACCTGACATTTCCATGCCTTTTTCCATGGGGTAGGTCACACAAAAATGGGATGCTGGGCTCACACTGTGGAAATGAGGCTCTCTCTTTCTCCCCCTGTCTCTGATGGGAGGGGGGGCGGGATGAAGGGGAGGATTAGAGATACTATCCCATCTCCGACCTTCCACTGTTCTGGATTAATGTCTAATGTAACACTCTGGCCACTGAGCCCAGATCAGCTGCTTAATTCTCCTTTATCCGCTCAACACAGAGCAAATTGAAGAGAATATTTTTAGCCCCAAAAAGAGTTTGACAAAAAAAAAAAGGGTGATGTTGCATTTTCAACAAAACTCTTCTGCTTTATGCCTTTATCATGTTGTGATACCGTCTTAAATTAATGCTGTTGCAACCCCCCCCCCACCCCCATTCACTTTGTTGCCATTGACAAAATTGTTCAAACTGATCCGTGGAGAAACGGGGTGGGGCGAGTGGTACACCAAGTATGAGTGAAATATGAAAATGTAGTTTCTCACCTGGATTAACTGAAAACAGTTTCAGCTGTTGATTAGATGAGCGGCGAGATATTTGTGTGAGTGTGTAGATCACGGGGAGTGTATGTACAGTAATTGCTAATGTAACCCTAATCACAGGCTTATACCCACACCCCATGTCAATCCCCTTGTTGATGTGTGCTCTAGAAAATGAGTAGAAGGGATGCCGTGGTGTGACTCCTACTGTTCAGCTGCACAGATGTGATGGGTAGGCTTACCGGTGCAAATAGTGTGAAACTGTTTATCTAATTGGAAGTTAAATGGGGTAGGGGGTCTACCTCAGGGAGCTCTTTCCACGTTCCAGTATTAATAGCACCAATAAGATCATTAATAAAAGCATAAACCCATCAAAATGTATTTTAATTATGAGTCATTAAGCTAATTGGGGGTCAGTGATGCCCCCTTTCCACCTGCTGATCTGGTTTTATTGTGATCTCTAGTTAATGTGACGTCATTTAGGGTCAGCACCATTGGCCTCTCTTGCGAGTTTTCCTAATTGACAATATTCTACTAAACAAACTGTCCGTTGTACTATGTGTAAACAGTCGTCGGGTGTAGCAGATGGAAAAACGGACAGATGTTACCAACAGAAAGCTTACAACCTGAGCTCTCCATTAGGTCCCATCTGTTGCTCCTGCACCGGTCCCTCCCTCTGTCCTCCTCCCGTGCCTCTCCTCCATCCCCTCACCAACATCTATCACTGGAACCCGCTCCCCTGAACCACCCTACACCACCCTCAATGAAATACATCAGCGTTTACCCTCTTGCCTGACCTGGTTTAACCCTTTCAAGACGATGGCCAAATAAGGGGCAATTTGGCTTGTTTGATCAACGGCCGAGCAGGATTCGCAGCGGGGTGCTTTTCAGATTTTCACACTTTGCATGCAACTCACTACTCTGGTTCACTCTGAAAAATACTTGTTAGAGAAAACATCGCTAGCAACCAGCGGATATGGATGTTGTTATGGCCTGGGTGGAAAGGGAAGTCTGACTTCCACAGTCATCTTGAACTGAACATGCATGTAAACTGTGTCTGCCATTGGCTGCATTCAGGCACACCCATCCTTACAAACAGTGCATTATAATTGCAAAGAAACGTACATCCCCTTTGTTTTTTGTTTCCACTATCCTCCGTTCACCTCTTATTCTCACCCATGTCTGTGGGCAGGCAATAGTGCACACTGGCTGCCTGCTCTCTTCAGACATCATGGCCCTCCTACCTTGCATTTTTTTTTTGTGCCCTCTTCCAAAGGGACCTCCATCTGTCCCTCCGCTTGGCCCATTGTGGTGCCTCAAAGCCGGGCGACTTCCACAATGCAGTGGGCGTGCAGAGGGGGGCCAGGGTAAACACGACAGCATCCAGATCCCATTAGAAGCTCTTTAACTCCAACACCCTACGACTCTCAGAGAACTCTGGGTGGAGAAGGCCCACCCCATGTTCCCATGCACACAATGTCACCTTTTGTATCTCCTCCCATAGGTATTGAGTCCGCTGATCTGCCCTTCTTCCTCTCAACTGTTTTTTTTTCTTTTCTTTTTTTTCTTCTTTTTTTTTGATGTTATAAACTGGGCAAAATTATTTGTCTAAATCATGAGTTTTCACCTGAAATTGTTTCTTTCGTGAGCAGATGGATTTGCATTCTAATGTGAAAAGAAAAGTGCTATAATAGAAGATGAAACAAAAAGAGCTTTTGGTTCGAGGGGTAATTAGGAGATTTAGATTGATGGGGGCAGACATGGTGTCAGAGCACGGCCCGCTCACCCTGGTCTGAAAAGTGTGTCAGGAAGGGTTCATAAACTTTGTTTGGCACCACTATGCTGACTAAAGACCAGACTCGTGCAGCAGCGGCTCAGGAGGTAGAGCAGGTCATCACTGGGGGGTTGCTGGTTCAATCCTTTGCTCCTCCTTGCACAAATGTCTGGGTGTCCCTGAGCAAGACACATAACTCCTAACTGCTCCTGATAAACTCGTTACCTTGCATGGTTGATACCGCCATCAGTGTATGAGTGTGCTTGTGCGTGGGTAAGTATGTGAGGCATTAATTGTACAACATGATATAAATACAGTCCTTTTCCTTCAGAAACTCTACTTCATTTCCCTCCACTTCATCCCCAACATCTCCTCATTACGCCGATTCACGCCTTGCCATTTTTGGTTGTCCTCCGCTCTTTGCCTCCTATTCTTTTCCCACACACACACACACACACACACACACACACACACACACACACACACACACAGCCTTCCATATTTCACCAGCTGCTGCTCTGAGTCCAGGCCGTCTCAGTTTCAGGGCGCTTCACCTCTCGACCTTGGCACTCATATTCCCGGCTCTGCCCACCAGAGCTTTGCTCGGGTGTGCATGTGTGTACGTGTTTGCATGTGCACTATGGTCCAGGAGGAGGGGGGATCACAGTGTTCGCCCCCAGCTTAAAGGCAGAAGGATTACCGGCACACAGACACTGATTAAAGCCTTCCAGCCTCCTATGGCCCCATTAATACAATCTTAATCACAATGCTTTATCCCTCCATCTAGCCCCTATGGATCAAGACCTTTTCATTTTAGTGGGAGCCTCTCTTGTTTGGTCAGTGGATTAAGAGTGCTGTCCACAGAGAAACTAAACTATAAGAGCGAGAGAGAGGGTCCGACAACGTTTTGCCATCCGTCGTTCCATCCACCATCCTCATCCGGGTCCTCTCCTGCTCTTGTATTCTTCTGTGATGTGGTTTGAGTTGTATTCCTCTGCTTTATAGACGATGGCTCAAATAGGGAGATTTCAAATAAGAGACCTTAATTATGGCATCAGTGAAAAGTTTTAGGACAGAGACTCTGGACTATTTGTTGTCACATAATGCCTTTAAGACACCCTGAAATGTCTCAGTGGATTGACATGTGACATGACCTCTCTCTCCCAGAGGACTGAGCCACAGGTCGCAAGCTGCTGCCCCCGCTGTCTGCCCTACTGGCTAAGATGGCATCACAGAACATGTGTTTCCTTCCCAGGGACAACCTCGTAGCCTTATTACAATTAAGCAATGATGCACTGAACCTGTGCTCGCCATCATGTGTCTATGCAGAATGCTAAGAGGGATATTTTGGACTTCTTGTCCTACAAGGATGAAATTTGTTTTCTAAATTTTGCATGAAAATGTTGGTTCTTAGGTAATATTGAACCTATAAATTGTATATTTGTGTCCTCTGTTCACTTTTCTATTACTTCATGATACATCTGTTCTAAATGTGGTGATATTGGCCCATGCACAGCAGTGCATGAAAACGGTGAATGATTGGTTTGCTCTAAACCTACTTGCCACATCTCCTGACCATGTGCAGCACCTAGCTCTTTTGTGATATTTCATCCAACTTTCATTCAAGTGGATTATTTCTCTCTATCCATCTCTGCTCATGTACTTTTGTCTCAGAAGGATAATCTCAAATACCCTCCCCCCTCCCAAAAGTTTGCTGAAACAAAACAGCAATATCACCACCAAGAGGGCCAACGCCAGCTTTCTCTGCCGGCACTTTCTCACAGGCCGAGTGTCTGCCTGTGTGTGGAGCTATGTGTCACTCCTATGGCCTGGCTGACACGGAGGAACAGAAAGGGACACGCTTGTGAATGAGGAGCAAGGACCTCATTCACCTCTGCTGCCCTTATCCCCTTTTCCCTCCTTTTTATACTTCTGTCTTTTCTTTTTCACTTCTCTCCAATCCCCTTTTCCCTTTCCTTCTCTCCCTCTCTCTCTCTCGCTCGCTCTCTCTCTCTCCCTCCAATTTGGCCCAGCTGTCCATCAGCCCCCCGCAGTTCCCCCAGCTGTCTCCCCTCCCCAAACGAGAAGTCCCACAACAATAGAGGTCACAGGTCAAGAGAAAGAACAGGCTGCACTCACAATGGACCAGCGGCGCCCGCTAAAACAATCATTCCCTTTTTCTCCTCTGCCTTCTTCATCGCTGCCAGGACTGGAAAAGACGAACCTTAGGAGAGGTGGCTGAGGAGGGGGAGCGCTCTTGGACAACAGCCTCCTAGGCGCCTTCCCCTTCTTTCAATTGCCTAAAGGACCACAATGATAAACACACTCTCAACACACTCACTCTTGCTCTCAGCACTCCATCTTTGCACTCTGCCACCCTGGTTATTGTTAATCTCAAGAGCCATCATGTTCTTCAACACAGTCAATGGAGTCAAAACTGAGTCTTTAATCACTGGCTGAATGATATAAATATTTAAAGGCCCCCTGACAGTTTCATTTGAGCACGTTGGAAAATCGGCATTGGGATTTATCGATGCTTTTATAGTATCTCTCTCAAACTCAGAAATCTTATGTCATCCGGTTTTGAGTGTGGCTCGGGGATTACTTCTGTAAATTCATCATTTGCAGTTGAATGCATGTTGCAAGATAAGCAAAGGCGAATTGTTTATTTTGGGAAAACTCATTTCTTTCAAAGGAGCTGTAGATATATCTATCTATATATTTTTTTTCATTTCATTTTATAGTCTGATAGATTGCTTTAAAATGAGTTCTTGCCCTAGAATGGTTTGGCATGAGTTTGATGGGAACATGGGACATGTGGGAGTGGGAAAGAAAGACGGAGAGAGAAAGAAAGAGAGAGAGTGAAAGGGGCATATTCAAACAATCTTCTGTGACACATTCACCTGTTTCCCAAAGCTGTTTTCCCATGGCCCACAGCACTGCCATCTAACCTGGTAGAGACCCTGGAGCATGCCTCTGAATGACATCACACACACACACACACACACACACACACACACACACACACACACACGCTGCAGGAGATCCCTATTGCACAGCCACACAGCGCGCCTTTAGTTCAGCAAATATTCCAGCAGGTTGCACTTTTACTTTTTTACCTGCTTTACATTGTGTGCAGTATAACGCATTACCCTGCAAAATAGATCCATTAGGATCAAGCCATTTTTTTTATTAATGGTTCCAGTTTGGGCAGTTCTTCATGATACCTCTAACAAGTCAATTTTATTTGTATAGCCCAATATCACAAATTAAAAATTTGCCTCAGTGGGCTTAACAGCAACACAACATTCTGTCCTTAGACCCTCTCATTGGATAAGGAACAACTACCACATGCCTCCTCCGATACATGTGGAGTCACCAGCCGCTTCTTTTCACCTGACAGTGAGGAGTTTCGCCAGGAGGACGTAGCATGTAGGAGGATCACGCTATTCCCCCCAGTTCCCCCTCCCCCCTGAACAGGCACCCCAACCGACCAGAGGAGGTGCTAGTGCAGCAACCAGGACACAGACCCATATCTGGCTTCCCACCCGCAGACACAGCCAATGGTGTCTGTAGGGACGCCCGACCAAGCCGGAGGTAACACGGGGATTTGAACTGACGATCCCCGTGTTGGTAGGCAATGGAATAGACCGCCATGCCACCCAGACGCCCTCGATCAGGAGACCTTTAGATACATAGAGCTGATGTTGGTGCTGGTCACTGGTTGGATGAAACACATCAAATGTGTCAATGAGATATCTGCTCATGACTATGGGAGGAAAAATAGGGCGAACGTGTAACAGAAGAAACCCCATGGAAACGTTACTATGGAAATAGCATATAATATAAGAATATTTATTCCATTAAGTGCGAACAGAAAAATATGTACAAGGTTACAGGGTGACCAAAAAAAAACATGCTAATGACAGCAAATGAAACATATACCTGAAAGAGCTCAAATAAATAATTTAAATACATCCTCAGTAAAGCCGCCAGTGACTGGCAACATTTCAAGGAGACAGTAAAACTAAAACAGTGCTGAGATATACAAAAGAGCAAGACGACAGGTATGAAAATAAATATTAAATACAGATATAAATAGATGCATTTCTCTTCTTATGGCAAGAGGGACATTGGCTGTAGGCCTCAGTGCACAATTCATGTTTCTGTTCAATGGCTTTTTGATCAATTTTGCTCTCATCTGCAGCCACACAAGTCATTTTCCAACAAAGTTCTCCTTTTGTTTGTTCGATGCCCTACTCCTGTGCACTGCCTTATACATGGATTTCCGATTCGGTAAACCGATCTTTATCTACAACTGTTTACAACTGGAAGATGATGATAATCCAAATATCAACGAAACAAAACCGTACCAAAAAGAGGAATAAATTAATTTCAGAAACCGTTTGGGTGCATTTTTGTATCAGGTAGCCTGAGTTGAGGTGATGAGTCTCTTTTGCTCTCAGAGGGTTTGTATAGTTTCCCACTGTGCCAGATGACATCAGTTCAAATCATCGTCTTTACACAGTTGATAACACGGCTGTGGGTCAGACAGCAGTGTACTGAGATGCAGGGCTTCTCCCCCGGCCAGTCTCATCCCAGTCACTCACTGTAGATGGTGCTCATCTGAGAAGTGACCACGTGAGAGGGATTAAAGGAGTCAAAGGCAATGTCCAGGGGCAGCTCATAACGAGAGGATGGGAAGAGAGTGTGGCCCTGAGGGGCCCCCGGCAGGCCGCCCATGGTGGAAGCAGAGTAATGGTGGGATGAGAGGTAGTGGGCAGGGTGGCCGGTGTGGGGCATGTGGGGGGTGTAGTTCCTGTCTGACTCATGGGGGGAGGGCTCTTTCTTCAGGGCAAAGTTGCCACTGATGCTGAGAGGGGGGGTGAGAGGCCCGTCGTATGGGGGTGTACCACTGCTGCAATTATTAGGGGAGGGGTTGTCATAGGTCGGCCCCTTAAAACCCTTCATGTGGAGGAGGTGAGTGGCCTCCAGAGAGCCATAGGGGGGGCTCGGGAGGCCCGGTGATGGGTAGCTGAGAGGATGGCCAGCCTGACCCCCCACGCCACCTAGCCCTGGGCCTCCACACTTGTCCTCCAGCTTGTTGAGCAGCGATGAAGTTGGTCCCAGCTGCAGGCAACCAGCCACTAAGTTACTGGTGGGCTGAGACAGGCCTTTACACAGCATTTCCACAAAGCCATGGCTCTCTGGGGACTGGCCAGTCTCCAGCACCTCAGACAGGGCCCAGATGTAGTTGCGGGCCAGCCGCAGTGTCTCAATCTTAGACAACTTCTGAGTTTTGGAGTAGCATGGCATCACTCTCCGCAGATTATCAAGGGCATCATTCAGCCCATGCATACGAGACCGCTCGCGAGCATTAGCCTTAACCCGCCTGGCACGGAACCTCTCCTGTCTGGCTTTGGTCATTTTCTTCTTCTTGGGCCCCCTCCGTTTGGGAGCCTTCTCTCCATTTGGTCCAATCTCCTCATCATCATCTTCCTCTTCCTCTTCCTCCATATCCTCACTGCCCAGCTCTGCCGAGGCCCGGGCCCGGCCTCCAACAGCCAGTCCAAACCGCCCCCTCATGTCTGGGCTCTCCTCTCCATCCTGGGAGCTGACATCGTCTTCAAGCCAGCTCAGAGAGCTCACCAGCTCACTCACATCCCCAGACTTCCCGAACGGTTTGGTCATCATCGTGATCTGAGGAGGTATAAAGGTACATTGGTAAAGCGCTTGTTCTGAGCATCTGAAACAGTGTAGCTGGATGTTCATCAACTGTGGCTGGAAAATCATTAAAACACTGCTAAATATACAGTATATATATATATACGATATTCTGCGCCCCTCATTAGTACACAATTGATGGTTTCGGAAAAAAAACGTTTTATATATATATATATATATATATATATATATAATTGCTAAAATGTTTTTAAAAAGTGTCTTCAGCCCTGATTTCCATGAAATAGCGTGAGTGTGCTCTCATTCCTGCAGTAGCACATTGGGGGTCAATTCGTTTATTTCATGGGCAGTTGTAAACTTGTCTTTATCTCATTTTGACACCAAATCAAATTAATTTGTGGTTAGCAATTTAAGCAACGTAAAACACTGAGTGATGGAATATGGCATATACTGTTTCTGGATAGAGTGCTTGCCTGCTGTTAACACCGTAGTCGCTACAGAGACGCTGTCAATCTGGGACAGGACGGGATTTGCCAGGCATATAAAGCTCAAAGATTAAATTGGGGCAGCATGCAAATCAACAACATGGGAACAAACCGCCCAGATAGTGTATAAAGAGGTTACATTTAATTAAATTTGGGTTTTTGATTGTTTTTGTTTTTGTTTTTACTTTATTTTTTCTTATTTACTTGTCCTTGCCTCCCTTGGTCCTGGTGAAATAAATGAGGAGATGAAATTCAATCAACATGGCATAATGGTTAATAAAAAAATAAATACAAAATTGAAATGCAACGCTCCCGAACAAAACTGTCCTACTTTGCAATTGTGCACTTGTGCGTAAAAGTGGGACAGTTTGTTGTAATTTATAATTAACAAACGAATATTATGCACACACTTAATTGTGTCTGGATTACAAAATAAAGGGGGGGAAACAAAAGACAATAATTTCTGTTTTTTAAGGTAACTGAAACAAGTGCACTCGTTTATTTCATACCTCAGTCAAATTGGAAACTTTAATTGATTTTCTCTGCCGCGTGGGAAGCTGCAAAATAGCTGTTTAAAAATAATTGTTTCAATGATTAAAGCTCTAAATACGTCCACCAAGGGAGGTTTGGGGTTTGTTCGTTTGGTTGTTTTTTTTTTTTCGTTTTTTTTTACTACTACTGGCTTTGCAAGAAATCGGTAGGGTTTTTTTTCTTTTAATAAAAATAAAAAAGGAAATAGAGGAGAAACTCACCTGTGAAGACTAGACTACAGCCTATCTCCTCTTGCATGAGCAGTTTAACCAAACACCACCCTGCTAAAGTCCAGTCTCTCTGCGCATGTGCCGGTGTGCCGCGTCCGTCACTCCCTCAGTACGCCGTCAGCACGCGATGGACCTTCATCTCCGACTAGCGGGAATACGTTACCGTACTGCCTTATGGACGGCACGAGCCCCTCCCTCCCTTCAGAGCCCCGCCCACATTCAACTGATCCAAATGCGCGTGGCGGGCTCGTGGCCAGGAGAGAGAGAGAGAGAGAGAGAGAGAGAGAGAGAGAGAGAGAGAGAGAAAGAGCATAAAAACACCACATACGAGTAAACCGTCACTCCTATCAAAAACACCTACCTATATCAATATGTTCATGTAAATAAGTTATTGATAAGTAACACTGATAAGTTGTGATAATGGCTTTGTTGCTGCCACTGTGTGTGGCTTGGTGATTGGACATGTTGAAGAGCAGCATAAACGGTTCGGATAATGGATGGATGGATGTTTTTATTTTTTGCCAGTCACTTGTTTTCTTTATCTGTTTTTCTTCTTCTTTGGCAATATAAGCACTGTCTTGTCGTGCTAATAAAGCTCCTTGAATTGAAAATTGAAATTGAGAGAGGGAGGGGGAGAGAGCGCGAGAAGGAGAGGGGGGGGGTGAGAAAGACAGAGAGAGATTAGCTTTAATGCGTGTGTACCCGTTATTGCGGCTCCTAAATCGTCGCTTTACGTTTCCCAAAGTGGGACTTGCGGAGGGCGACGCCCTCTCTCCATTGGTCTCGGCTAACGTAATATGTGCGCTGCATTTGGAACAACAATCTAAACGGATTGCCATAATCTGTTCATTAGCCCACTGTTTTAGGAGTTTTCCACTTAATTACGCGCATTATACCCTTCGCTGAGAGACGCTCGCCCTCCTCGCTGAGTGTCGGCCTAAGCAATTGTGACAGCTTGGTGTGCGGAGAGCAGGTGTGTGCGCTGTTCACCCACTCACTCAATTGTTTGCCTCTGTTTAATATGGTCATACCCTACCCTTTTAAACTCCTAAGATAGATAGATAGATAGATAGATAGATAGATAGATAGATAGATAGATAGATAGATAGATAGATAGATAGATAGATAGATAGATAGATAGATAGATAGTAGACAATCAGTCTGATTTATTTGCTCAACCAGAAAAAAACAAAAACTGGCATATGGTTACATTGATCCCAGGTTTCATCAAACAGTCGGATGATTAAATAATACCGTGGTAATCAGTGGCTTGCGTAGGTCCGCTGTTAACATCTCTGCCTCCCTCCCCGCCTCCTCATATTATTTTACCCCAATTTCAACAGCGAACGCCACGTCGGAACAAACGGCCGCGGGTCCTCGTTCGTGGCGAGCCGCTACGCGGTGGGGGACCATTGAACTCAGTCGCCACTGACGGCCCGCTCTGGCGAGTCGCACGTGCCCCCACATTGATCCCATTGTGTGTGTGTGGGGGGGGGGGGCAGAGAGAGAGGGGGGCGCAGAGAGGGGTGACAAACAGAGGGAGACACAACTAACTAACGCTACATCTTACTGTCGATCCATCTAGCGACTGAACTTTTTGAACTAGGCTGTAGTCCGCATTTCACCAAGTTTGATGTATTTCCGTGTTTAAGCAGCGATATATATATATATGGTATATTTCAGAAAACAGACACTTATCTAACGACTTGCTGAACCAAATTTAGCAGATGGCTCCATATAGGAAGCGAGGGGGTGGGGACATCTGTTGCTTGGATGCTCACGCGTCACTCGCCTGCCCGAGATTATGTCTCGTGCTGAAACAACCCCATCGTCCAACTCACTAACGGTCTCCATCGCTGCTCTTCAGCTCACTGGCCGTGAAGGCGTGTGGACAGAGGGAGAGGGGACCCTGGTGTGGGTGTGCGGCGCCCCATGTGAAGCAGACAGCACATATGAACAGCGACAACAGTCACTGAGTGGTGTGAGGTGTCTGTGTCCCTAACGCTCCCCCAGGTACATGTGACCCCCCCCACACACACACACAGACCACACACACACACACACATGTCCCCCCAGAGTGTGAGCCTGGCCTCCAACACACCTGCAGCCTGCATAGGGAATCGGAGCCTCGCCTCCTACAATCCTCACTGGTTTCCCAAATGACTGACTAGCGGGAGCGAATTCGGCCCCCCTCCCTTTGCAGCAGCAGCATAGGTGGTCAACCCTCTGCAGAGGCCGTTGTGAACACACCTGATCAGAAGTTCACTTCTGAGGACTTTGCATGACTAAAACTTGAGCGGTGTACTCTTATACACAAACTTTTCCATGCACACAAGATTTATACGTTTTTCTATAAGACAGGTGCCCCTTCAAAAACCCATCCATTTATCCATCCATCCATCCATCCATCCATCCATCCATCCATCCATCCATTACCTGAACCGCTTATCCTGCTCTCAGGGTCGCGGGGCTGCTGGAGCCTATTTCCGCAGTCATTGGGTGGCAGGCGGGGAGACACCCTGGACAGGCCGCCAGGCCATCACAGGGCCTTCTTCAAAAATGTACACCTTAATTGTTATTGAATGAATCATAAAGTTGGTTTACTAAATTAAAACATTTAGTGAAATATATGATTTGATAGTTGCCATGATAGAACTTTACCATCATGTGTAAGTTTTACCTTGACAGGTTCCTGCTGGCCTGGGATTTGTGGGGGAGAGATGAGTCTGTTCCCCATAGGGTTTTCTGTGCCAAGCCTCCACTTCGGCTGCCCCAAAACCTGCAGACGAGCAAAGACTCAACTTGACTGAGAATCCTGACTATAATTGGGGTAAAAGTCATGTACCCAATAGCATGAAGCGGCACAATTTTTCAGGAAACTTCCTCCAAAATTAAGAGTAAATGCCATGCCCATTCAAAGAAAACCCCGAGTGACCCTCCCGAATGAAGTTTATTTGTTGAAAGATTTTTTTTTCTGACTAAGTACCAGTTTGGATTCTCTCATTAGATCTTTAAAAGCTTTTGTTGTCATTATTGGTGCTTCCCCGCGCACGCACGCACGCATGCACACACACACACACACTCACACACACACACACACACACACACACACACACACACACACACACACACACACTTACTCACACAAACTACTGCCACAAGTGAGTTGTCTCTCTCTCTTGTCCCGTGGGACTCAGAGAGGAATGGGGGGGGGGGCGTACACTGTGCTGACAGATGGGTCCTTGTTCCTGTCTTTTTCTCCATCTCCATCTCCGTCTCTCCCCCCCCCCCCCCCCCGCTCACTAAAACACAGACACGGACACACTCACACTCAACCAAGACTGCACGAATACAATAGGAATTAAAACTCCGCACACATGCTCCCCGGTCCGCTCCTGAAAGCTGAGCCCCTTGTAGTAATCATAAAGGATGGAGGGAGCGTGGACGTGTGAGAAGGGGTTGGGGTACTTGGGGTGGGGGGGGGGTATGGTGTATCTGGGATGCCAAGTTTGGATAGGAGGAATCGAGTGATTCTTTAAAGGGTCACTTAGAAGTTTGTTTTGAAAAGGGGACGCCGCCACGTTCCCCGTGACGTGTCGCCGTTTTGGCTCTGCAGCTTTCGACAGTGGCTGAGGTTTCCTGTACCCTGCTCTCTGTTGCACACGCGTGTGCACAGTATCCGCCTGTTTTCCAGTTTGTATGTCTGTTTTTGTATGATTTACAGCAAATATGTGAGTGCGTGTGTGCACGTGTGTGCATGTGTGAGTGTGTGCATGTGAGAAGGAGTGTTTGTGTGTGTGTGTGTGTGTGTGTGTGTGTGTGTGTGTGTGTGTGTTTGTTAACAAGTCCCAGGGCTCAGCTCTCTCCATTTGCTGTTCACTGAGGCTGAATATGGTTACATAGCAGACTTTCCTGAGGGAGAGAATGACAGCCCCAATGACTCTGCCGCACACAGGGGAACATCAGTGGACAGACTTACACACACACACACACACACACACACACACACACACACACACACACACACACACACACACACACACACACACACATGCACGTGCATGCATATATCATGAACCTTTAACCTCAATTTAATCAGTCCATGCAAACCTTCCCCTCTTTCTGTCGTTTCAGTTTTAAGTTTGTCTTCTTAGTCCACAGTGGCAGAGCACATGAAAAATTCCCCTTCCAGACCTTAAAAGAGGGGATGAGAGCGCTAGACTGTCTCAAAGAGTAAATCAAAGCCAGATTATACACGCAGGCTACTGCATAATTGGGAGCGTAAAATTGCCTATTTCCACAGTATGCCACCTGAAGCCCACTCAAGATTTATCTCCCTGCACCTCACCGCCGCGGACACATGACGGTTACATGTTCAAATTAGATGTGTATCGTTGTGATTAGAGAGTTGCCCTAAACACAAGTGTCTTATCTCACCATTATAGAGACATTTGTAGACTTCAAGCCAGCATACCTAAATTTAGCCTTAGTTTTTTTTTTCTGTGTGAATCTGGTCCTGCGTCAGTCTGGTGAAAACACCGAATCGTCTCCATTACTGTATTACAAGCTAAGTTTTGATCAAATTAAGCAGCATTCCATCCAGGCAACACGAACTCGGGATCATTTGAGGCTTATTCCCGTTCCTTTGAGCTAATGGATTTGGAAAACATTCCAATTGGACAGAAATGTAGCTACAGAATGGGAATTGGGCCTGGGGGCTATTCTCACTAAGTGGGGAGAAAGCCATTAAACAAAGGTGCCTGTGGTTTCATATTCAGGATACTTTACAGCCTCCATCCCAGGGCATCACCAGTGTTGTTTTTTTTTCCGGGGTGTGCAGTTAGAAGGGGTAGAAGAGGGGGAGGAGGCTCCATCTGCCATGCCGGCGGTCCTCAGGGAGACGGGCATATCCCTGGGGTGTTTTGGAGAGAGAGGGAGAGAGAAGGGCTGAAAGGATTACACCCAACCACTAATCAAGGACGGTAATCTGTGGGCCCCCATACAAAATCCCCCTTCGCTCCGAAACAACAGTTTGGGACGGAGGACAATACCTCAGCACATATGATATCAGCGCTGTTGAACAACCTGGTAAATACAATGCCAAATACAGGTGTTTATTTTTAATTGGATAAAAAAGAAGAAGCCATGTAGGTGTGATTGGCAGAGAGCCATACAGTGTCTCTGTGATCAGGTGCAAGATTCCCACAAGTGGCCTGGTCTGATTCCCAGTGTGACCATTATGCAAATAGACAAGCCAGCAGCCCTAAATTAGTCCACCAGATAAAAGCACTTTCTAATCAAATTAGATTTCCATGTAATTTTGTTACAATGCATTTTTTATTTGTCTGGCTGTGATTAAAAGTATTTAAAAAAAAGAGAGAAGGAAAAACAGTCTGCAGATTAGGTTTTTCTATTTTTTTGTGCAGTTTATTTTCATTTGTATGGATGCACATTCAATTTTTTTGCAAAGATGATCCTCCTGCCATTGACTTTATCTTTTCATGGCAAGGTGAGAAAGGCCTGTTTGCCCTCTTTTCTTTCAGGGATTTTTGTCACAGTGGGCACCTCCTACCGCAAGGTGCAGCTGCCGAGCTGTTGCCCCGGAAGGTCTTCTCATCCACCGAGAGAACAGCAGCAAATCAAGCTGCCACTACTTTCATGGTCCCTCCTCGATACGGTTTTAAAGTCGGAGGTCTGGGTGGGGTCTGGATCTGCGCGTGGTGGATTTAAAACTGCATGGGACTATAGAAAAAAGGTGCCTAATGATGGTGCCAGTCCTCCGGGGCATACGGCGCTGGAGCATCCCGGCCTGCACCTCCTCTACCTCCTGCAGTATGCCCATTGGCTAGTGAGCCTCTAAGCTGCCTATCCCTGCAACCTCATTGTTCAGTGGGCCCAGCACTGTCAATATTAAGCCTGGCTAATGTGATCTAGAGGCAGCTGGAGCAGGCCCGATTATTACCATGACACAGCCGACTGAGGGGTGTAATGTCATTAAAAATAAATC
The DNA here is from genome assembly GCF_029633865.1 of Lampris incognitus. Lineage (NCBI taxonomy): Eukaryota > Metazoa > Chordata > Actinopteri > Lampriformes > Lampridae > Lampris > Lampris incognitus. The sequence continues at coordinate 21,646,781 of NC_079212.1, read as the reverse complement.
AGGTGGTTTGGAGATTTGCCGTGGCAGGGGGACTTTGAATGGTATTAGGTGGGAGAACTGCCATAATTACATTAGTCTGTTGGGGTACCTCAGCAGATCTGCTGAAACATTCGCTTTAACTTGGGAGTAGTGTAATTGAATTTCGTCTCACAACAGCCCACGGAGAATGAAACATAAAGACTACGATGCCACCCACCCCCTAAATTAAGTGGCTCAGTAATTTCCAAAAAAATGATATTAGATATGTGGAGAACTTTGCGAAAACCTGCATTTCAGAGAGCAATTGCTTGTTTTCATTTCATGGATCCAAGCGACGTGTAGATTATTGCCGTTGTTATTATTAGCCAATAGCGACGGATTATAGCTGCAGATGATGAGGAAAACGTGAGGCACTGCCATCTAATCTTCTTAAACTGACACCGTGTTGTCTGGTCGGCAGACTCATCAACAATCGGCTGGCTCCGCATGGGGCCACACTGGGCTCCTGAATAGGCTGCACACGCAGACGGGCGACCTTGGACCTCCAAAGTGTGTGGGTGGGTGGGTGGGTGGGGGGGGGGGGGGTCAAAACAAATTAAATGTAGCATTTATTGTTTTCATTATGAAAGTTCGTTTTGGATAACTTTGTTTACGAGGATTTTTTTTGTTTGTTTATGTTTTTGTTTATGTTATTTTTGTTTACAATTAGCTTGTTTGATGCGCTATATCAAGGCTCCACAGAAGTGCCGTTGATCGCGCAGCGAGGGTCTCGTGACGCCATTGTTCTGACGCTCGACGAACATAAACGGTGATTTCAAGACCCATTGGGTGCGCGATGGATTGTGCCCAGAATTCACTGAAGGGTGCAGAGCATCAATTATGAGGACCGGGCCAAAGCAACGCCGGTTTGTAAACCTCGGGATGAGTTAGTCGTGTGTTCTGTTGTGCCAAGTTACAATATAGGGAGGTAAACAAGAAAATGAAAGAATTACCAATTAAATAAATAAATCGATAAATATATAAATAAATAATCAAATGGTTGCCAACAACCCCTCCACACACGTCATACATGAGCGTACACCACCAGAAAAAAAACAGGCATTAATAAATGCTTCATTCCATCCACACACAAAAACCCCCCAGAAAAACTAGGGATCGCTATAAAGTTAATGACAATGGTAATATTCTAGCTGTAATTCGATGTAGTAGCGTTATTTGCACTTCTTCTACAGTGGTTATCGGGAGTTGTGTGCTTTTTTTTCTAAAGAAAACAGAAATGTTCATTTATTGCATTATTAACGTGAAATTTAAAAAAAAAAAGAAAAAAGATCAACATCGACAAACAGTCCAGTTTTGGGGTCTTCAACCCGTCATGCTCTCTGGTTGTGAAACATTGACATCTAGTGGTGAGAGTGTGAAATAGTATTTTAAACTGGCGAGGACGCTCCTGTACAGTCGACATACTACTTACTATACTACATGTGCAGAAATATAGGCCTAGTTTGTTCTATATATTTCTCCTGACATTTTTTTATGTCTTTGGTAATGCAGTCCCGTAAAGAATCAATTTATTTTCTTGATTTGTTGAATCAATTTTATTTTTAAAGTCAAGTTAATCACAATGATGATAAACCGTTAATGCCTTGCAACATCCATCTTGATTATGTTCATTATAGGTGATTTACAGTGGTGCACAGATAGTGGCTTTTGTATGACTCATTTATATGTGAACTTGAATCTGCCAGAAAACAATATGGCTGAATTGTTAACACTCCCACTCCACTAGATATTGTAGACCCCTGCTCTTGTGTCTGGGCATACAGCATCGGTATCAGCCCTACAGGAAGGAGAGCAGAGAGAATATCTGGGGAGTAAATGCAGAGAGGACATCTTTTATTCCAAGAGCCAAAATAGAACAATCTATTATTAGCTAACCGACTAACGAAGAGACACACAATATGTGTTTAAAATATTATTGCTGCGACTTATTCACAGATACAAGAGGCTGATCCCAGGCAGGCTAGCGTTTGTGTATTTAGACCGCTTGAAAGCACACAACTAGTAATACTTATTGCTCCCCCACTCCCATGCACACGCCTTTCTGACCCAAATAGAAGCATGTGCTTGGAGTCAAACATCTGAGCTTGGTTCTCTCTGTAAACACCCCACCACCGCCTTATTCTATACTCCCGCTCTCATCTGCCTTCCTCCCACACCTCCCTCGTTCACTCATTCACTCACTCACTCAAGCATATTCCTTTTAATGCATCCACCTCTGTCTCATCCACTTGCCAGTCCCTCAGGCATCATAATTCCCCCACCAATCTCTCTCTCTCTCTTTCTCTCTCTCCTTCTCTCTCTCTTGCCCCCCCCCCACTCCTCTGCATAATATACACATCTGACACACTTTCTGTCATACCTCGGTACCTCCACTTCTACTTTCAGCAACCACACCAGCTGCTGGTGCAGGGAAAGAAGTTTAGACTGTTCTGGATATCAGGAATGGCCCCTAAAAGAGAGGCGTCCATTAAGAAATCTCCATCACCAGGGGCTCAGCCCAGACTGGGTCCCCCTTTCCCTTGCCTCCCTGCAGCCCCTCCAGCTCCAAGACCTGCTCCAGAGCAGAAGCCAAGGATGCTGCGTCCCTCGGACTCCCCATTTGACCCAAGCACCTTGGAGGTGAGTGAAGCAACTGCATTGCCTGACCCTGTATGTGACAAAGCTAATCTGGGCCATTCGTGAATCGAGATGATATGTAGATGTCTAGCTGTAGCTGATGTGTTTATCAAGAAATAACCAGGTTCATGCTCTAGATAGATAAGGCTTTGTTTCCATAGCAAATACTAAATCTCAGTCAGAAATACGCCATTCTTTTATGTCCTTCATGGTTGCATGCGAGGTCATTGTATAAAATGAGCACTTTATTGAAATTAATATATCTAAGATCCTTGACAAGGACCTACCTTTCCCTGAATTTGAAGCTTATCGCGGAGATTTAGATGTCAGTGAAAGTCTGGGATTAGGATGAATCAGGCTAAGAAAAGAAATAGGACATTAACAGGACCAAGGCTGTCTGCCAGTCTTTGGCCTCCTTAGGGGAAAAGAAGCTGTTAGCCAGTATGTGCTATTACTGTGCAGGGGATTAAATTAAATCACTGCTCTTTGTACCTAGCAGACTTTTCATTAAATAGGGGAAAAAGAACAATAAAAACAAAATAAGAAATAAACCTGAAAAAATGTAGCACCTTCCTACAGACTCACTACTATTTCACATACATTGGCCTCAATGGCAAGATTATAATCTGAAAGATGAGGGACTACGCCCACTTGATCATATCTTTTGGCAGATGGTTGAGATAAAACCTCATCGGATAAATAGCAAGTTTTATCCGGTGTGCTGGCAAAGGTTCGGTTATGTGAATGCAAAGGAGATTTATGATAACTGTTATCAACAATATAAAACACTTTTAAAGATGCATAATGCTACTTAAATCCTTCATTGTTCTGCCATGTGGATTCAACAGCCAACCAAAAACAAGCAAGACATATAAATTCACATAGAGGGGTAGCACTGGTACACAACACGTTTGCCAACGTTTGCTATTTTTGAATGCCCTCAGAATAAGCGCTCTGTGGTCGCTGCATAGTTTGCCGAGGATTGTAAATACAAATCAAATTATTTCGGGGGGGGGGGGCATCAAACGACAAAAAACAGCTCAACCGGCCGGGCTCCTGTAGTTTCTGAATGCAAAAATCTGGGGAGTGTGTGTGTGTGTGTGTGTGTGTGTGTGTGTGTGTGTGTGTGTGTGTGCGCGTGTGTGTGTGTGTGTGTGTGTGTGTGTGTGTGTGTGTGTGTGTGTGTGTGTGTGTGTGTTCCAACATTGAATAGCCAAAGGTGAAATGGTAGCACACACACAGATCGTCAGGACAAAGTTGACCAATCTCAATTTCACCAATTTATTCTGGCCATGTCAACTAACATGCTAACCTTTCGACCTAGTGGCCTTCATCAGAGCATCTGTGTATGTGTTTGTGTGTGTGTGTGTGGGGGGGGTGAGTCGTTCACTTTGTTTCAATTGGCATCCTTCAGCAACCACTGCTGATATTTTACCAGTCATATTGTGCTTCAAGAAACACAAAAATACTATACATGGCACCTTCAACCCAACACATGCAATGTCACATAAGCAATTTGTAATCACATGCATTAATTTGTAATGCTTGCCATAACTGTATCAAGTAAGACATGATTTCAATCTACAAAAAGTGAATTTATGCTACATATTACTTTTGATTTTTTTTGTAAATAATTACACTAGTTTGGTAGACTGTTAATGTGTGAAGAATTCAAACAAAGTTTTGAAATTAGTGAATCAGCTTGGCAGATGTTTCTCTGTAAGATGGAAAGATGTTTCTATGTAAGACAGGCATATCCTTTTTATGAAAGAGTCTTAATTTCTGTAACTAGAAAAAAGATAAATTGTGGAAATATTACTGAGGTCCATAGGGCACCATTATGTTATTGCCAGGAATTGCAGGGGAAGGTCCAAGGGGCCAATCAAGAAAAAAATTTTACATATTTCCATGTATAGACGATTGTCAAAGTGGTTTAGGTTTACAGTGGTTTAGGTGAAACTGTTTTTTCGTTGAACAGTAGCTTCAGTCTGGCCCAAATTGAGCTTAGCACACTGTGTTCATATTGTGCTTTGGCTTTGCTTTCATTACCATATGCTTTGTATGTTATTTTCACGTTTATGCTGCTGCAGCATATCATTTGGATTTAGGGACGGACTCATTTAGCCTGGGAGATGAAACTGCAACATGTAAAATAAGGACACCAGTGACGCATGAGGTGGATTACTGAACAGGCCGATTGGGCAGAGGCCCATGGGGCTCAAGGGGTCAGGGGGGGCCCTAAACCAAAGCCTCTGCATGAAGCTGCTGTTGTTAAATTTTCATTTCGTGCCGCAGAGTTGAAGAACTCAATCATGAGTTAGTAACAGCTTTTTGTTAATATCGATCAAAAGTGGCTTTAATGTATTTCATATTTGTGATTGAGAGCTGAGTTTTTTTAATGGGCTGTTGGCTTTAATTGAGTGTACCTGCACTGTAAATCCTGTTGAGGTACAGGTGAAGTGCTGTTAACTTAGTGTGCCTGAGCTGGGGGGTGTCCGTTCCCAGCGGCCTATTGTCTCATAACCCATCGTGACGTGACCAAGACAATCCTTCTAAAAGGCGAATAAAATGCGGTCGATATGCAATGGCACCAGTTCGTTGTCTCAAGACCTGATCTAAAGCCATTTTACCCTGCATTGCTAAATTCGAGCTGAATTTGCCAAACTGCAAAGTTCAGGTAAATTCAGTGCATGCCTGTTTTTTGTTTTGTTTTTTTCTTCGGTGGTTTCGTGCGGTCGATTAAAAAAAAAGCAAAAAACAAAACAAAAAACAATGAACAAAGATACATGTGAACCGCACACCTGAGGGCAATGTTGCAGACGTGCTCCCTCGTGTTTTGGGATGGTGCGCACGCAGTGCCCAGCACGCGCAAGTGCACGGTGATGACGCGCTGTTTGAGGCTCTCTTCTGCCCTTCCCACTGGACCGACACATTCTTTTGGCTTACCGACGGAGCGGTCACACTTAAGCGGCCACAACCATGGTGGGTTTCCGGTCCTCTGGTTATAGTTAACAATAAAAAAAATGTAGTCTATACGATAGGTGTAAGTTGTAAAGAATATGGTGCAGAAATATAGTTTAGCTTGGAAACCTTATCGTAAGGAGATATAACAAAACACTGGTTCGCTAGCCAGCTCATGGGCTGCTAGCGGAAGTGTAACTTGTAAGGCTAGCCGCGTTAGCTAACGGTAATTAAAATGTACAGTGTGGCGATGTTCGCTGATTAGATGGCTTTGAAATTGTACCTGCTCAGTCTCTCCGACATAATAGATATTCAGGGCCAGAATGTCTTGCTCGAAAGTGTACGTTTGTTTTCTCTATACGTTCGTCAGCGTTAGGTTACTTGGCACTATGGCAAAAGACGTCATTTTCATATAGCCTAATTTCTCTTTGAACAGTCTGACTTCACGGAAGATCAAATCCTTGGTGAGTCGCAAGTTTGTGTTGTGATACCCTCCAGCTGCCCCATGATTTGCATGTCTTCATTGTTTCTTGATTTGGATGCCACTTTGCTTTTGTCTGTCCTATCATCTGCCCTTTGCCTGCCTGTCATCCTGTAAAGGTAGTTCTGGTTAAGTTTACCCTCTTTTCCGAGCTGTTTCACCACTTTCCACTTCACACTGCTTGTTCTTTCCAGATTGAATTTAACCTGGAACAGATACATGGTAAGTTGCGGATATGAGACCCCATGAGCACATAGTAACTGATGGATATCTTAGGATCTCTTAAGGCGTGAACTGCATGTTGGTTTCTGGATAAACAAAGCATAACTCTGAGTGAGAGTTGCTTGGCAAGTGATGTTTTGGTATATTAGAAAGTGACATTTATGCATCATGCTAATTAGTAGTTTTGACAGTGTTTGCATTGTTCTTTATATGGTCAAGTAACGCATTAGCAACGACCATCTCATTCTTAACGCCATACATGGCCAAAGTTCACGTTTGTTCTGCAAAGGCTGACTGGTGTTGGTACGCATGCATTCCTGATTGTGCTAGTTTAACATAAAGTTTGCCTGTTATCTGCCTAGCAGGTCATCTCCATGAGCGTTCCCTTTTTTGGTGCTGGGCACAGTGGTGGATGATTTTCATCCTCTGTCTGGTTTGTTTAATCACCGTTGACATAATAGGCCACAGCTAGCTCACTCTCCTCCTACTTTTCTCCACTCCTCCAATACCAAATATGGTGTTGGGAAAAGCTCTCACAGGCCAGAGGGGAAGAGACACATTCCTGAGAACAGGAAAAGCTTCACAACAGAGCCTGAAATTTTGGGGAAATGCTCTTTCCATAAAGTTACTAACAGGCCTGGCCTGTAGGAGTCTATGTAGCTGTTGCGTAATCCCTAAATCTTGATCTTTCAGATAGCAAAATCCAGGCAAAGCCTTTTTATTCGGATGCTCTTTGGTTGATTGTTGAGCTAAACTCGCTTGTTTTGCATTGGAACGAAGATGGATAAATCAACACTGACATCAGTAAAAAGCTACTTAAAGTCATGGCTGACAGATGATTAGGGCTGTGTTGCACGGTGTTGCATTTCCAACAACAAGACAAACGGTCATTAATACCTGTTTGTGTCTTGGATGGCTCTGATAACCTAAGCAGGTCTACTATTCAACCATACTGAAATATTTATTGTAGTAGGGTTGGCAGAAGGGAGAGGCATCAAATAATGTTTTCTAAAGCCTTGGAATGTGCAAATTCACTTGTGAGACTGCTTGCCAGATCGGCTTTAGCTCCATCTGGTAGTGCTAATAAATGAATGTATGCTGTCAAGCTGCTGCTATATTAATCTTGTCAGTCTTTTTACTGCTATACTGCCACATACACTGAGTGATGAGATATTGAACTTGATATAAAAGTGCATTGCACCACATCACAAATCAGATGGATGGCCTATGAATCCCTCACCTTTGTTAGCTAGTTGAGATTTTGTTTGTCAATTTCCAGGAAAAGTTTTAATGAGGGTGAAATAACCAGTGGTGTACATCTGATGTTGCAAATCAAGCAAGACTCAAAACAGAAAAGCATTCTGTTTTGAGTCCTTAAAGTTAACAAACAAAAATGCTGTTTTTAGAGTATGCAGGAGGGTGAATTAATAAAACAATCTAGGCTATTCTCTAGAGTTAATTGAGATATCAGCTAAATGAGGAAAACCCCTGGGGTGTGGGCACAGTTCAGATTGGAATTTAAGATAAATTTAGTAAGGCTGTGATTCTAATCCACCCCCTTCAGTTGTTAGACTTTAAGTAGATAACCTCTGAGGAGAAATCTATTGTTAAAGCTTTGATCTGTTCAGATAATTTGTTACTAAATTGTAATCCTACAACACATGGAAGAATCAAATCCAAGTCTTGATTCCCTTTACTGAAATGCATTTAGATTAAGTTACAAAGTATATATAAAGGTCATTCTGTTCGAGAATTGTTTGTCCTCTACTTATTATGGTTAACAATGGTCTCTAATTATCCTGGATCGACTGGGCCATGGAACCTAATCAGACTTTGTACTCAGATTTTGTACAAGTACTTTGTACTTGTATCTTTTTGCCCTTCCTAGTCCTATTACTTTTACAAAGGCCACATGTGATTGGGTCAACTCAAGACTGACAAATAAAGGCCAACATAATCAGAATTGTAAATGCGAACTATCTGGGTTGAGCCACACTTGGGCCTAGATGAAAATTGTCAGTTGTTAAACAAACTCAATGTCACTGCGTCAATGTCACTCATCAGCTTGCCTCTGTACATTCTATAACTGCTTGTTTTGTTTCTTCAACATCTGTCCCTTTGTTTGCTTTCATCCATTTGTCATTTAACTCCCTATGCTATAGCAACTCTTCATGTGTCTACCTATCTCTCCCTTCCTTAGATAGTTCCCATCTAACCTCTCATGTGCCTTTCGACCCCCACAGAGTTTAAGGAGGCCTTCCTGCTGTTTGACAGGACAGGCGATGGGAAGATCAGCTACAGCCAGTGTGGGGATGTCATGCGGGCCCTCGGGCAGAACCCAGTCAACGCTGAGGTGCTCAAGGTCCTGGGAAACCCCAAGGCTGAGGGTAAGGGGAAGAACGCCTGAACACATTGACACTATATACATGTATGTATGTCGTTTATTTTCCAACAAGGAATAGAAGTATCTGTTTTTAGAAAACAGATTGTTTCCATACCAAGGAACATTTTTGAAATTTGTTTCATCTTCCCAGGCTTGTTTGCACAATTTTGATCCTAAGATAAGAGTACTGTTGACCACCTGTATTGTTGAGTGCTGTAGCTGTAAGCTCACTGCAAGTTGCCTCATTGAATCCATTTGCACTCATCTTTTACAGAGATGAACCACAAGATGCTAGACTTTGAACAGTTCCTGCCCATGCTCCAAGCCATTGCTAAGAATAAGGACCAGGGCTCTTTTGAGGATTTTGTAGAGGGACTGCGTGTCTTTGACAAAGAGGGCAATGGCACAGTAATGGGGGCAGAGCTGCGTCACGTCCTCACAACGCTAGGTAGATCAAGTTTTCATTACACTTGGAAATCTCTATGGGAAATTTATAGTACATCTTCTTTTTCATTTAGTGTTTTATTTTTTTATTATTAAGAAACGGAAACAGATGATCCACTGTGGCGACCCCTAACGGGAGCAGCCAAAAGTAGTAGTAGTAGTTTTATGTTGTTATTATTATTTATTTATTTTGGACATGTACCACTTAGGTTACAAAAGGGACTTTGACAGAAGTCTCTTTCTAGTGCATTCATAGAAATGGCCATTTTATTCAACATATTTAACCTAAAACCCATAGTTTACATGTCAAAATGATTTGGAAATTGTGTCTGCTCAGTGTGAATCCACCCTGTTTCGTCCTCCAGGAGAGAAGATGACAGAGGAGGAAGTGGAAACACTGTTGGCAGGACACGAAGACGCTAATGGCTGCATCAATTATGAAGGTGAGGGAGAAAAAGAAAGGAGCAGGATTGGAGGGTGCCACCAACTAATTAGGTTGATGATGTATAGCGAGGCTGTCTCCTTAAACATGCAAATTGCTCAGTCTCAACCAGCATAACCACGCTTGATGTGGGTATAGACCTTTAGTCAAGCATGACAACCCATTCATGCTGTTTTGAGGGATCAATTACTGTGTGGCTGCCAATACAACTAGCAGGTGAAGAGAAATTGATCCAAGTATGAGATTGCTGTCATACTCTGGCATTCTGATACTGGCATTTTAAGGACAGCTTATGGAAGCATGTTTTTGTGAAGAGTGACCCGAAAGTCACTGCAGTGGTACTCAATAATGTCTCTTTAGCGAGGTTGGGCCAAGGATGTTCGTCCGAGAAGTTACAATGTCAAGCTGCCAGTCATGTCAGTACAACTCAATACCTGTGCTCATACATTGGCCATGATTAAGTCGATGGCTGACTGAAAAGGCATTTTGTAAATATCAACTGATGATGTTGTGTAACTGTTCTTCCTCCACAGCCTTTGTCCGCCACATCATGTCTGGCTGAGGGCCGGTACGGGCATTGGGTATACCAGGAGATGGCGCTGCCAGGCTTTCCTGCCTTTTTGCCCCGTTAAATATAGCCCACAAACACTTAGACGAGCTTAACTCTGATCTAATTGGTATAAGCCATGTTTCCATCAAACTTTGCATGCAAATTCTGTATTTGTAAATGAGTTAAAAAAATGTGTAAATGCTCATTTTATTTACACTCACTCAAGATGGAAAAGCAGATGGATTCATGAAGAGATTATGCATTGTAGAGCAAGAGAAATTCAGATTTTGAATTGCTCCATTGGCAAGTAGTTCTTGTCCACCTTTCTATTTTTTCTCATGATTTTTGGTCATACACACAGATATTTTTGCATTCACTTAAAAAACACCAATTCTGAATTGTTTTTTTTCTTCATATAACAGCTTAATTAAAACTTTCTTAATATTTAGGTGGAAACATGGCTAATGTGACTTGGAGCAGTGCTCTGTTAAAAGGTAGATTTTACCTTAACCTGCAAGCTGGAAAGTCCTGGTGGTCCCTCTTGTTTTTTAGTCCTGAGGCTTTGACCCATTTGTAGCCTACTCCTGTTCTGTCTCTCTCTCCTGCAGCCCTCTTTTGGCCCCTGGCTGCAGCATGCCCTTCTGCATGTGTCTGGGCATCCCCTCGGTTTGTAGGGGGACATGGTAGATATGCAGGGAAGTGACTGGTCTCACTCGGGGCTCAAGAGCTGGGATGGCCAGGTGGCCGTCAGCCCACCATTTTGAACCAAGGATGTAGGTCACAAGGCAGCTCTCATTTAGGTACATTTGTTTACAGCTGCATCAAATTATGCTGGTTCACATTTCTGATGACATTCTCTAAGAAAACAGGTACTTGCCACTTTTTTTTTTTGGTGGTGGTGGGGGGGTATATGCACCAGCTTTAAGGAGAGTGGACCAGTCCCTCCTTCTACTAACCAGATAATTTCAGTGAATTTCTTTTTTGCTGGTTCTCACTTCATCCTCTACCCTGTTGGAAGCTGATTGTAGCTGGGTGCTCTCTGACCTGACTTGTAGCTCCCCTGATCTTCATTCCTTCTCTCAGCTTCTGAAGTAGAGGAAAGCAAATGCCGAGGATGGCTTCTCTAACAGACTTTTCCTGGATCCAAGGCGAGGCCAAACCCATCTGCTTTTGCTGAGCAGGAGATAGAGATGATTAAATCACATTTCTCTATCTAAACCCCCCCCCCCTTCTTCAAACCCTTTTTTCCTCTAACGAATCTACAGAAGGTGGGGGATCTGCCTCCAAATGCAGCATCTCCCAACCAGGATCACCAAAACTGGATGAGAGTGGGGCCCGGTTACGGATGCTGTAGTTGGAGAAGGTCTCCATCACACAGTGAGCTGTAAATCTTATTTCTTTTTTTTCCCTTTTCTTCACAGAGCTGGTCAGGATGGTCATGAATGGGTGAAGATGAAGAGCATTTTTTTTTACCCCCGTTTTCCTTTTATACCTTGTTACATATCCCTTGTCTTTTTTTTCAGTTTGCTTCCACAACCTTCTTTTAAAATCACTTCCTGAGTTACTTCACATGTCTTTTTATTTTAAAAAGTGCCTTTTACATTCCCCAGTTAAGACCACAAATGACTTGGCTGCTGTTGCCCTCCTTGGTCACATGTGACCGACTCTCATTTAATCAGGAACCTTTGAACTCACGTAGTCTGCAATAACATTCCGAGATGCAGCACTAAAGACTACCTGACATTGGATATTGATGTAATTGATAGTTTGTTGATGTTTGCGACATCAGAATGGATGATTGTCAGTGACCTACTGTAGTATTGGCAAAGACTCGCTTTGGCTGGGAACATGTCACCCCACCCCCTTACTACCGCCAGAGCTATGCAGTAAACGAGTATGCTAAAAAGCCATACAATCATGAGGTATGAAAAAGAAAAGCGTCTCCAGCAACTTCCATGTTTTATTTTCCCCCTACGTTTGTTGCTACATTTAAATAAAATGGTTTTTTTTTCTGAAAACTTAGTTGATTGTTGTGTGATGAATTCTCAAAGTGATGTCTTGCATTCCATGGAATAAAGAGGACCGGTTGCCATCTGAGCTCATTTTAGTAGGTTTTGGTATTGTGCGTATTATAAATACCATCATGTGGAATCACTTGCAATACGTTTACAGCAACAGAAGAGGGCAGTATTGCTGCTCAGTCCAATGCTACTTTAAAATGCACCGTTTGACTGCTCTCACCTCTAGGCTCTTGTATTAGGTTTAAAGGTGTTTGACTATAAACAAAGTATAAATGCTTAACTCCTTAGATTTAATCGTGCTACCTTGACTAAAGAATTTATAACTTATTATTGTGGTACACGATAAAATGGTGCAAAAAGTGAATAAAGTTGAACAAGAACAAGATTTTTTTCCTTTATGCAAATGGTTGGTCGTGCGCAAGAGTGTGGGGGGTCATTGGACCTACCTTTTAAAAAAAATGGGGGTACCATAAAGTCTAAAGTGTATTCATATACTACATACTCAGTTCACTATTCACTCACTACCGTATGTTTAAAGTTGGACCGAAATCGGTAATCAGGTTTAACGTTTCATGTCTTAAAAACCTTGAACGTGACATAAAACTATTAACCAACTTTTTTTTTAAATTATTTGTACATTACTTGTGTTATTCCTACCTTTATCCGTAACTTCCTATTTGTCTCAAGAGCTGTATGGGAATGGCCCAATCTATATTAATATTCATGAGCTGGCAAGTATTAAAAAAAAAGCCTGGTGCAGAGTGGCTTCATATTTCGGCGATATGATCTGATAGGCTGTATGCAAATGAACGTGATGAGGTATCAGAAAAATGAAAGAAGCCGAGATGGGACCTCTTAAAGAATATATATATAATGTATCTATTTCGAACAAACAAACAGGATATAACATGAGATGAACATACAGATAAGCCATTGTCAATAATCTTAAGTGATTAACAAATCCACACATCAAACTCCGCGAACAAATCTCCGTATGAATAAAATTGTGTTACATGTTCGAAAAGGAGTGGAAGGAAGTATACACATTTTTCCTACCACTTCTCACCTACTCAATTCAGCTACTATACATTTCAAACTCAATTCTCACTATAAATCTAATTGTATGTCTGTTTATATGCATGATTGAACTAATAAATTATGTAGGAAATATTGTTTCAATTTCGGCCAAACTTTGAAGGTGCTATGGGATTTCGAACATTAATATAGCAGCAAACAACTATTTGCTATGTAAAGAGATAGTGGAGTAATGGCGTTCTGGGCAGAGATTGAAGTCACACTCCCTGTGTGTGTGTGTGTTGTGACCCAAGTTTCTCTGTTCTTTGTTTTGGAAGCTGGTGTTCTGCCATAATATGCACCCCTGCCGTAAAATGCACCCCTTTATTTAGCCGCGTAAGATACGTCCAACTTCCATCCGTGACAGGTTGGAGGGATGACTGGCGCATTCACGGTCTGTTGCAAATTAGCAATACAGTAGGTATCCATCCGTTACCCAAACCGCTTATCCTGCTGTCAGGGTCGCGGGGATGCTGGAGCCTATCCCAGCAGTCATTGGGCGGCAGGCGGGGAGACACCCTGGACAGGCCGCCAGTCCATCACAGGTACTTTCAACTTGCTCAAAAAAAACAAAAATCCATTTTGTAATTATAGCTGGGTTATATTTCCACGGAACGCGGTGTCGTGGAATAAGAAAGGCATTGGTTTGGGTTCGTAATTATCCGTTGTGAATTACAACATAGGCGGCGCTATTATGAGGCTAGGGGAAAGCTTAGCTTCCCCAAAATTGCTACTGAAAACAATTAACGTAAATCCTAAAAACCCTATTTATATATCTGTAACTAAAAGAATCATCCAAAACGTGAGTGGGCCACTGACATGCATATGGTCAGTTATTTCTTTTTATCTCTACTTTTATTTCTTTTTAAGTGCTCGCGACAGTAATTTAACTTCCCTGACAGTGCGGTTGTTTAGCAAACAATCCCCCCCCCCCGAGCGACGTAAAAGAATTAAGTATGTAGGAGTGATGCCATGGTTAAAAAAAATCAAATACTTTGGGGTCAGAGGAGTAGGCTAAATGATCAATCAATGTGATGTTGTAAACTGACCTTAATTGACCATTTCGGTCGTCAAATACCGACGCTTTGGCACGCCTCTCCCAACACACGATGCGGATAGAGGACATTTTAGCAGGTCTTGCAGAAACACGTTATGGGGTTGAGTTGGGGTTGAGTTCAAATGTCCGAAACGTTGCGTTCCAACAATTTCCTGGCGAGACCTTAAAGAAGTTTCGTCATAACTAATAAACTAAAGATCATATACGTTCACTGAACGAAGATTACGAAAATAAAAACGTTATCAAAACGCATTTGAATGCCGAAGCTCTTAAAATATCGCATTTTCCTCTGAGAATAAAAGGACCAACCATTTTTTTCCCTCGCAGACCGAAACTTGACGGTCACGTGACTTGGACGCCGGCTCCACCAACACTGGCCAAACTTAAACGTTGATACGAAACGTGTTTTTTGGTTCAGAAACGTCCGAGATTTTCACGTATCCGTGGTTTACAGAAACGCAAAATGCCAACATTTTAATTCCGGCAACTGGGATTGTTGTGACTGTCTGTCTAATAATGAATAATGCCAGGTACACTTGTCTGGCAATTTGATTCTTCTGCTCGTTTAATTTCGTCCTGCTAGTTACATACTCGGCGGCAAGGTGTTTAGCGCTGTCGCCTCACAGCAAGAAGGTCCTGGGTTCGAGCCCCGGGGTAGTCCAACCTCGGGGGTCGTCCCGGGTCGTCCTCTGTGTGGAGTTTGCATGTTCTCCCCGTGTCTGCGTGGGTTTCCTCCGGGTGCTCCGATTTCCTCCCACAGTCCAAAGACATGTAGGTCAGGTGAATCGGCCGTACTAAATCGCCCCTAGGCATGAATACTGTGTGCGTATGTGTGTATTCGACCCTGTGTGATGGCCTGACGGCCTGTCCAGGGTGTCTCCCCGCCTGCCGCCTAATGACTGCTGGGATAGGCTCCAGCATCTCCGCGGCCCTGAGAGTAGGATAAGCGGTTCGGATAATGGATGGATGGACGAATAGTTACACAAACTCGTGGTAGACCGCTTGGTCCCGTTAGATTAACCACAGCTATATCCGGTTAGTGCATTATGGGTAATGTAGTAGTCACCCCTTCATCCGGCAGTACTAAACGTTACAGCTCCAAAAAACAAAACAAAAATACGTGTGCTAATATACAAAAGGCACAAATATACAAAAGGCACATAACCCAACAGTCTTGTAACATTACCTGCGTCCTGAACTTAAGTAAACAGTAGCTGATAGAACAAATAATACTGTTTTCACAACAGGATACGGTAATAAACTGAGTAAACCTCACATAACAGGTAAGTTGTTTTCCCATACGTTTTTTTTGTTTTTTATTTTGTTTTTTTCACACCAAATTTTCATTTTATTTTTTTTACAGGGCAGCAGGCTGCATACACCCTTTTCAATCAATTATAAGTCAAGGACTTGCCTTGGCTTAAGGACACGGCCATACCTCACGTGGAGACAAGGTTCATAGTAATTTGGTTTGCACACAGAACCATGGTGAGGTTCCTGCTCCCCTTGTCCAGTGACCTGATCATCTTCGTTGATCTCAGGCTGCTGTGTATTGGGTGTGTAATTGTCTTCTCAGGTGTTGATAAGGTGCTGTCGGTTACGTCTGGAGGTCTGTCCATCGCTGGTTTCGATGTGGTAGCTCCGTGGAGTTTCTGCAGCTTGGATGACTTGCTGGTTTCCACCTACCATCTTCCTGCTGGAAGCGGATGGGCGGCGTGCCAGTGTGCAGTGTCGACAGAGGTCTAGCAGACCTGTGGTAGTGCTGTAGCATGTCTGCTCTGAGTTTGTGTGGAATGATTATTTTCTCACCTTTCAGGAAGATTCCACCAGCTTCTGTGATCGCATCACGGCTGTTCCAGTATTAACTGATGAGTGGGTGACATTTTTTTCTCGTCTCCACCCAGCCTGACCAAATGACTTGCTTGAGGATGGACAGCTGCTGATCCTCGACTGTAGCTGCCTTTATGTCATCTAGCCTGTAGCCTCAGATAGTACCTGGGTCTCCATAGCCTCAGATAGTGAACTGTCCTCATCATCCATGGATTTTCTTGAGAGTGTGTTGGCAACTGGAATCTCTTTGCCGGGTTTATGCTGTATTTTTGCAGCGCAAGCATCATGCGCTGTAGACGAGGTGGTGCAAGGGCTAGGGGCTTGCGGAGTATTGGCTCTAGTGCAGGGGTGGGCAATCTTATCCAGAGAGGGCCAGTGTGGGTGCAGGTTTTTGTTCCAACCAAGCAGCTACACACCTGATCCCACAAATCAACCAGTAGAGTCTTTGCTGAAGAACTTGATTAGGAGACACAGGTGTGTAACTGCTTGGTTGGAACAAAGACCTGCACCCACACTGGCCCTTTCTGGATAAGATTGTGTCGTGTTGTGTCCCATTTGAACTCTGTGTCTTGCCTTAGCAGGTGTCTAAGTGGTGCACTCACCTCGACCAGGTTTGGAGCAAATCTGGCACGTTAATTCACCATGCCGAGTATTGTCTCCAGCTCTGCTTAATTTTCTGGCGGTTGCATGTCTATTTGCTTTAACCTTGAGATGGTCTGGTTTGAGCATGGCTCTTAGGTTGCGGTCAGGCTCCTCTTTTGTTTTCCCAAACACGACGATGTCATCCACGATGCCAGCGACTCCCTTGAGGCCCTCGTATGCCTCGTCCACCTTCCTCTGGAATTCATCCTTAGCAGACACGATACCGAAAGGGAACCTGGGAAAGCGGTATCACCCAAATATGGTGTTAAAGGTAGTGGGCAGCGATGACCCCTCACTTAGCTTGATGGCCCAGTAGCCCGATCTTGCATCTAAGATGCTTAAGTATTTTGCCCCAGTCAATGTGGAAGTCACATCCTTGAGTGCGGGTAGAGGGTAGTATAGCCTCAGTATTGCCTTGTTTAAGGGCCATGGATCTAGGCACACTCTAAGCTTATGTGTTTTGGGCTTCTCGCACACTATCAGCGTTAACTCACTGGGTAGGCTCAGTCACTTTGCGGATTATACCATCCCTCTTCATGTTGTCTAACTATTTCTTTAAGCATTCTCTTAGGGCAAATGGCACTCTCCGTGGCAGGCAGACCACTGGTGCAACACTAGGGTCTATCCTGAAACTGCATTCACTGTGGAATTCACCTATGCCTTTGAAAACATCGGCATACTCACTCAGCATGTTGGCTGACTGGGTGGCTCGCTCTTCCTCACTGACGTCGGTGACAGCATATACCACCTTGATGAGCCCCAGGTCTCGACATGCTCTGTAGCCTAGGATGGGTGGGCCGTTGCATTCCACAATTTAGAACTTCTGGTTTACTGACTTGTTCTTGTACTTGCCTACCAAATTGCAGTAACCGGTCACTTTCAGTGCATGCCCCCCATAGCCTGTTAGCTTACTGCTGTCAATCATTACTGGTGTGCTGGGCATGATTTTGGCAAAGTCTTAGGCGAGTTTCACATTCGCTTGTGCACCTGTATCCAACTTAAATGACAGTTTTCGATTCTGTGGTCCCAGTCCTATGTCTGCATATGCACTTTCCTCTTCTTTATTCTCTGTTGTAACAATGTTTACAAACAGCTCTGAGTCAAAATACTCAGAAAATCAAAATCTTCCTCAACCCTGTGTACATTTCGGTGCCCTGTTCTATTTGGAGTGTGAGTCTTGGATTTACATACTCTTGCAAAGTGGTTGAATTTTCTGCATTTTAAGCACCATTTTCCCTTTGCTGGGCATTTGGTTTGCTTTTTGTGGTGCCTTCAACATGCACCACAGGCTTTGTTATACATCTTCTGGCCTTCGCTTAGCCTGCTTAGCTTTACTAATATTTTTCACTGTGCCTGACTTTTCGGCTTTGCGGTGTACTACGTGAACTTCATGGCTCTCGTTTGCCATAGCTTTTAGCTGCACTTGTGCTAGCTCGTAGGAGCGGGCTATATCGATTGCCTTATCCAGCGTTAGCTCTGGTCCCTAACTAAGCAATTTTCGCGCACTCTAGGTGAGTTAGTGACAAATACTATTCGGTCCCTCACCATCTCTTCACTATTTGCATAGTCACAGTCCTTAACAAGCAGTTTGAGCTCTGTTACGAAGTGCTCAAATGACTCACCACTCCCCTGCGTCTTCTCGTGGAATTTGTACCTGGCGAAGATGGGGTTAGCTTTCGGCGTGAGGTATGCTGAAAACCCGTCGCAGTCCAAGTATTATGTCCCTTCCTTTGTCCCCAATCCACAGCAGGAGAAAACTGCATTTTTCCTCCTCCTCCATTTTTCTTTTGAGCGGGCCCATAAACACAAGCCCGGCGTGTTGCTTGAATTGCCGCCACGCATCAGGTAGGTTGGATAATTCCCAGTCCATCCGCGGGGTATGGACACGAAAGCTTCCCTCTTCTTCATTCTTTTTTTTTTCAAATGGGTCCGTAGTTTAACTACTTACTCTGACACCATGTTGTGATTGTCTATCTAATAATGAATAGTGCCAGGTACACTCAGTTGTCTGGAAGTTTGATTCTTCTGCTCGTTACACACTCTCGTGGTAGACCGCATAGTCCCGTTAGATTAACCACTTCTGCTACATCCGGTTAGTGCATTATGGGTAATGTAGTAGTCGCCCCTTCATCCGGCAGTACTAAACATTACAGGGACGATGAGGAAATAGCTGATGTACTTCTTAACACAAAATCCTTAAAACACGTAACACATAACGGATGTAGCGTCCCTCAATAAGGTTAGCTGGTTTTGCTGGCACTTTATTAGCTGCAGTACACAGGCTGTTGTGTACTGGCGGTAGCCAACGTCAAACAACAAAACCTTTTTGCTTTGCCGGTGTGGGTTCTATTTCTGCTCGGGTACAATATCGACTCGTGGTCCTTCGACTACATATGACGTCATGGATTATGTTGCTAGCTAGCGCTAGCTTTATAGTTATTTAGCTGTGTGTTTTTTACAATCCGCGTTGACAGAGTTGGTTAGTAAATGTGCGAGGCCGCAGGCTCAGGACCCCCCCCCCCCCCCCGCGGAGGAGCGAACGTGCGAACGTGTGTGAGGGCCGAAGGCCCGAGTTGCGTCTAACGTCAATCTACTGTTTCCTGCTGTTCCTAAACTGAACTAGCTCCTACCCAATCATAATGCATGAAGTAGTGATGTCATCTGTAGTCGCAGGACCCCGAGTACATCCGGTAGGGCGAGTAGATCAAGTACCAACACCGTGTCTCTGCACTCCCAACTCGCTTGGCTTCCGTTTATCATCAAACCCCCCTTCCAGGAACAAATTGGAACAACAACACAAACATTCTCCCTAACGCTCCAATCATAGGTACGCTATGGCTTAACACAGTGACACTCGTAATGTAACAATTAAAAACTAACATGTCACTCAGTCTGTTACACTACCCCCTTTCTCAAAGTCCCTCGTCCCCGAGGAGGTAAATAGAGTCTCTCAGAAGACCAGGGGGCCTGAGGCTGTCCAGATCCCCAGCAAGTCCTCTAGCGTAGCCTGGGCCGCCGCTCCTCTCGCAATGTGGCAGCCCGCACTCGCTGAGTTAGTTCCTCCACCCAGGCAGGTTCTGCTGCATTCAACTCAGTCCCACTTGCAGCTCTCACCTTCGGTGAATTGTCAAACTGAGTTAATGGTCTTGGGCTAATTCACTCTGGATGGCAGGGGCCATGTGAGTATAGGTGCGGTGAACCATTCCCTCAATATCGTTGGCAAGGTACCTCAGCGGCTCCCAAGGTCGTCGCCGTCGACTACACAGTTCAGAGCAAAGCAACATGTTTGGTCGTGTCTGTACTTCTGGCCTAGAGGTGGGAAGTAACGATGTACAAATACTTCGTTACTGTACTTAAGTATATTTTACAGGTGTCTGTACTTTACTTGAGTATCTATTTTTCTGATAACTTTTTACTTGTACTCCCTACATTTTAACACAAATTTCTGTACTTTCTACTCCTTACATTTTCAAAACAGGTTTGTTACTTTAGTTTTAATGCATTTGAGGGGAATTATCAATTATTAACATTATAAACTTGTAGACTCATAAGTCAGTCAGACCAAGAAGAGGAAGCGAGTGAAGACACAGCCGAAGATCAAATGGTGGAAGTTGAAGAAGGAAGACTGTTGTGTGGAGTTCAGGCAGGAGTTAAGACAGGCACTGGGTGGTAGTGAAGAGTTGCCGGATGGCTGGGCAACCACTGCAGAAATAGTGAGGGAGACAGCTAGGAGGTACTTGGTGTGTCATCAGGACAGAGGAAGGAATGACAAGGAGACTTGGTGGTGGAATGAGAAAGTACAGCAAAGTATACAGAGGAAGAGGTTGGCAAAGAAGAAGTGGGATAGTCAGAGAGATGAAGAAAGTAGACAGGTACAAGGAGATGCAGTGTAAAGCGAAGAGAGAGGTGGCAAAGGCAAAGGAAAGGCGTATGGTGAGTTGTATGACAGGTTAGACACTAAGGAAGGAGAAAAGGACTTGTACAGATAGGCTAGACAGAGGGACCGAGCTGCAAAGGATGTGCAGCAAGTTAGTGCGATCAAGGATAGAGATGGAAATGTGCTGACCAGCGAGGAGAGTTTGCTGAGAAAGTGGAAGGAGTACTTTGAGGGGCTGATGAATGAAGAAAATGAGAGAGAGAGAAGGTTGGATGATCTAGGGATAGTGAATCAGGAAGTGCAGTGGATTAGCAAGGAGGAAGTGAGGGCAGCTATCAAGAGGATGAAGAGTGGAAAGGCAGTTGGTCCTGATGACATACTTGTGGAGGCATGAAGATGTGTCGGAGAGATGGCAGTGGGGTTTTTAACTAGATTGTTTAACACAATCTTGGAAAGTGAGAGGATGCCTGAAGAGTGGAAAAGTATACTGGTAACGATTTTCAAGAACAAGGGCGATGTACAGAACTGTAGCAACTACAGAGGTATAAAGTTGATCAGCCACAGCATGAAGATTTGGGAAAGAGTAATAGAAGCTAGGTTAAGAGGAGCGTTGACGATTAGTGAGAAGCAGTATGGTTTCATGCCACGAAAGAGCACCACAGATGCGATGTTTGCTTTGAGAATGTTGATTGAGAAGTATAGAGAAGGCCAGAAAGAGTTGCATTGTGTCTTTGTAGATTTAGAGAAAGCATGCGACACAGATCCGACTATGGCCGGACTCGATGAAGCAGCAATAATTGGCAACGCTGTCTTCAGGAGGGGGGCAGAGTCAGCTTGTGTTTGTCACATGAACGCATCTCTGTGTGTGTTGGAAAAAGCAGTGGTTCGGCCTGGATTCAACTTGTCACGAAAGTGGGGAGGCGTCTCCTTCAAGACTGCCAGCCGGAGAGATGCAGTTGGCGAACGCATGCGGTACGAGGGCAGGTGTTTGAACTAAAATAGGGATCAATTGGCCACTAAATTGGGAGAAAATCAGAATTAAAAAAAAAAAGAAGAGAGAAAGCATGCGACAGGGTGCCGAGAGAGGAGGTGTGGTATTGTATGAAGAAGTCGGGAGTTGCACAGAAGTATTTAGGAGTGGTGCAGGATATGTATGAGGGAAGTGTGACAATGGTGAGGTGTGCAGTTGGAATGACAGATGGATTCAAGGTGGAGGTGGGATTACATCAAAGATCGGCTCTGAGCCCTCTCTTGTTTGCAATGGTGATGGACAAGTTGACGGACAAGATCAGGCAGAAGTCTCTTTGGACGATGATGTTTGCAGATGACATTGTGATCTGTAGCAAGAGTAGGGTGCACGTTGAGGAGAGCCTGGAGAGGTGGAGGTATGCACTGGAGAGAAGAGGAATGAAAGTCAGTAGAAGCAAGACGGAATACCTATGCATGAATAAGAGGGAGGACAGTGGAATGGTCAGGATGCAAGGAGTGGAGGTGACAAAGGCATATGACTTTAAATACTTGGGGTCAACTGTCCAAAGTAACAGGGAGTGCAGTAGAGAGGTGAAGAAGAGAGTGCAGGCAAGGTGGAGTGGGTGGAGACAGTGTCAGGAGTGATTTGCGACAGAAGGGTACCAGCAAGAGTTAAAGGGAAGGTTTACAAGATGATTGTGAGACCAGCTATCTTATATGGGTTGGAGACAGTGGCACTGAAAAGACAAGAGGCGGAGCTGGAGGTGGCAGAGTTGAAGATGCTAAGATTTTCACTGGGAGTAACGAAGAAGGACAGGATTAGGAACGATTATATTCGAGGGACTGCTCAGGTTGGACGCTTTGGAGACAAAGCAAGAGAGGCAAGATTGAGATGGCTGAGACACGTGTGGAGGAGAGATGCTGGGTATATTGGGAGAAGGATACTGAATATGGAGCTGCCAGGAAATAGGAAAATAGGAAGGCCAAAGAGGAGGTTTATGGATGTGGTGAGGGAAGACATGCACGTGGCTGCTGTGACAGAGGAAGACGCAGAAGACAGGAAGAAATGGAAACGGATGATCCGCTGTGGTGACCCCTAACAGGAGCAGCCGAAAGTAGTAGTGGTAGTAGACTCATAAGTCAGTCTCTAAATGGTTAGCAGAGATGATCTCGGATAGTCTTGCGATACCAGACAGATGTAATTTTATTTGAAGTTGGAATGGTTAAGATCATAGTAGAGCTGAACGATTTGGGGAAAAAATGATTATACTGGTGTTGTCGCGTTTTTATTATTATTATGATTCATACTTTCAGGGGATAGGCCTATCATAAAATGATCTACTTCTCTGGCTAATATTCACGGTGCCTTGATGGAAGTCATGGACGTTGGAATTCATAAAATGATCTTTTCTCCCAGGACTATTTCAGGCTAG
This sequence comes from Lampris incognitus, assembly GCF_029633865.1. Classification (NCBI taxonomy): domain Eukaryota; kingdom Metazoa; phylum Chordata; class Actinopteri; order Lampriformes; family Lampridae; genus Lampris; species Lampris incognitus. The sequence goes on along the minus strand of NC_079212.1, from coordinate 21,623,740 downwards.
GCTTTTCAAATTAATCTGTGCCTTCAACTAAATTAAAACACGATGATAATGTAACTTTGACCAAAAAATAAAGGTGACATGGTGAAATGGCTGAGCCTGTACTTTTTACTTTTATACTTTGAGTACATTTCAGAGCCTGTACTTTTTACTTTCTACTTGAGTAAAGAAGTTGAGTCAGTACTTCTACTTTTACCAGGGTATATTTTTACACAAGTATCTGTACTTCTACTTGAGTAGAGAATATGTGTACTTTTGCCACCTCTGTTCTGGCCACCGCTGTTTTCTCACGGGTGGCACGTTCAACGCCGGAGCGGCCAGAGCAGCCCAAGCCGGCCATGGTAACGATTCTTACGGTTATTTCTCTCATCCGCCGCTCTCCAAGCCGCGGCTGCGCCGTAACGTCCCAATTCATCAGTTTCCTCCTCCCGCTTGATTTTGGAACAATACCCCGGCAGCATCTCTCTCACCACGGAACAGTTGCAGCAGTCCCATGCTAGCACAAGCCGGCGAGTGGCGATGAAAAAACCCGTAGACGAAGCTTTTTTACTTCTGACACAAACTGTAGCGTCCCTCAATAATTAGGCTACAAGACGTCAGCTAGTTTAGCTATAACACTTTATGAGCGGCCTGCGGCAGTACATGGACTACTGTGGGCCGTAGCCAATGCCAAACATTCATCCATTATCCAAACCGCTTGTCGGGTCGCGTCGCGGGAAAGCTGGAGCCTATCCCAGCAGTCATTGGGCGGTAGGCAGGGAGACACGCTGGACAGGCCGCCAGGCCATCACAGGGCTGACACACTTCTTGTCAAAAATATTACTTAGGGGCTTTCATCTGTTTCAGCTGTACATGTGGTTTGGCTCTTTACAAGCTGTAGAGTAACTCAGCAGCTTCTGTTTGTATCTAATTGAGGGGGCTAACATGCATTCCTACTTCCATACAAAAATCTTGGTTTGGTAAATGTCCGTCCTTTCCCTGTGTCGCAGTTTTGTTTTGTTTTGTTTTTGTTTCGTTTTTTTCATAAAAATTATTTGACACGGAATTTGGCTTCCCGAACTGCTGCAACTAGATTTACTATATTCTTAAGAGCTGCAAGCAATGTTTTGGCTTGATTAATTTTTACTCGCGTAAGCATTACATTTCATCTACCTGAAACGCGACTTTAAAGTAAAATTTAAAAGCTACCCCCAGGGGCAAACCAATAATTGTCAGAAAGGACCTGCCAGTCAGGTGTTGTAGTTCTCTTAAGCAAACTGTTAACTTTATATGTTTGCTGGCAGAATACTCTGACCGCTCCCTGTCGAGCTCTCGGCGCCATCTTGACCTGACTGTCGTGATGATAAAAGAAAGGTCAGCGGTTTCGTTCACATTACCTCTGAAATGCCCAATTTATCCGCCCTGGCCGTGAATAAGACTCTTCTCATCAGACTTTTACAATTCAGTCGGCTGTTATAGCTAAATCAAAGCTGATGACTTTAACGAGGCAATGTAGGCAATATAAAATCTATATTCAGCTCAATTTTTAGCTAAAAATTGCCAGCTAAATAGCCCATAGCAAAGTTTAAAACTGCGCATTATCACTAAAACCTTTTGGCTTTACCGTGTCTCTCTGCGCTCCAGCCTCGCTTCGCTTCCGCTTATCGTCCGAGAACAAACAGGAACAACACAGAAGTCTTCCTTAACTCTCTGCCAATCACAGGTACGCTGTTTCACGGTGACACGCATAACCTTTAAAAACTAAGACGTCAGTCGGTCTGTTAAAAGAATAACGAATGCATAACAAGCCCGGGTAGCGTAGCGGTCTGTTCCGCTGCCCTCTGACACGGGGGTCGGCGGTTCGAATTCGCGTGTTACCTCCGGCATGGTTGGGCGTCGCTGCGGGTGGGAAGCCGGGTGTAAAGAGTAGGGTAATTGGCCAAGTACATTTGGGGAGAACGCAAAACAATACATTTATTATTCCAAGTTACCGCATTCTATGGAAATGTTCCCCAGCTACAATTACAAAACGCGGCTAAATAGTGCATGTTAGTGCGTGTGAGGTAGCTAGCGTTAGCAGGATAGCTAGTGTAACCGGTTATTTTCTTGCCCGGTGCGGGATTCGATACGGAGTGTATTGCACCACAAGGAGACATCACTAACCGCTCGGCTAAAGGGTTAGGCTCGTTAGCTAGGGACTAACGTGTCTTATTAGTAGTTTACAGTCGTCACCCTCCCCGGAAGCGCGCCCTCACGCTTTGTTTATTCCCGCGCTCCGAAGAGACTGTTGAGGATCTGCACACTTCCGGATCCCATCGCTGCCACCAATGTAACCGGTTATTTTCTTGCCCGGTGCGGGATTCGATATGGGGTGTACTGCACCACAAGGCGACATCACTAACCGCTCGGCTAAAGGGTCAGACTCGTCAGTTAGGGGCTAACGTGCCTTATTAGTAGTTTACACTAGTAAGCTAATAATTACGTTACATGGATTTAGGTCACTCGGCAGCTCGAAGAAATAGCTCCTTACCAAGATGAATACGTTACTAATGTTAATAAAATAACTACTCTAACAATTAATATTACATCTGAACTGAATGAAATAATAGCCAAGAACGAATAATAAATAACAAGAAATAATAGTCAACATTCTTAATCAGTCAAAGACAACAGAATGTTAAAAAATTATGAGCCGGTGTTCAGAAAAATTAAGAGAAAAAAATGGGTTTATTTATTAGGTCATTGCATTTGATGAATAGGCAAGGGCAAATTGAATTTTCATACATTAGTTTAAGAGTTATACCACTTATAAGTTATACCGTTAGGTTAAGAGTTATACCCTGAGCTTGTCACTCAAGGTCCAGACAATGCCAGAGGGAACAATGCCAGAAAACTGGAACCTGGACCAGAGGCTGCGTAGCATGATCTGATATGTATGTTCTGATTTCGCGGATGTCATACAAAGTAAAGAAGTAGGGGCAGGAGACAGCAGTAATGTGGTCAGAGAAAGAAAACCTAAAAAAAAATTTTTTTTTTAAAAAGCTACAGCCCTGATGCATACTGTAATCCAAGGAGAAATGTGCCTTTAACCCCAGAGTTTACATGGCAATGCAAACATTTTCCATTAAGTGGTTTGATGTTAAAATGCTAGGATATGACTGGCAGGATGGTGTTTTGTAGCTCCCTGACCTTTTCATTCTGCTCACTAGCAGCAACAACTATTTCCCCTCATTAGCCACTATTGCTATTGGAGTTGTTGTGTGTAAGGTAAGGTTCAGGAGGGTATCAGAGTCCATTGCCGAATAGGTTGTCCACTAATTACTCCGTGCGTCATGTTTGTGCGCGTGCGTCTGTTTTCTCGATGGAAGTCAAGTCTATTGATTATTTTAATCCGCCTATTTGTGAGTCTGTGATCCTCGTGGCTCTGCATTCGACAGGGGAATCGCTAATGGGCCTCAGTGCACCCTGCCTCAGACCTCTCCCGGTCCAATTAACTTTCAACTGGAATCTGCTCGGGGAGAGAGCCGGGGGGCCAGGCCCAGGCGTGACATGGCGAGATGCCTCCCTCCCCTCCTCTCTGAAGCAACAGATTCACAAAAGCCTTTAAATCCAGAATGCCATTAACGCTCAACTCTAATTAAACACTTCCCTCATCCTTAATGCCAATGATCCAGGTAGCATTCGAGATCCACTCTGTTTTACACGGAGATGATGTCTGTCCCCTGGATTAGGGAACTAAAACAAAAAAACTATTGTAAATGAAGAAGAAAGACCTTTGGGCTGAATATATGGGTGTTTCTACGGGAATAAACAGTTTAGGCAGTAAAGAATTATTTTACTGGCGCTAAAATGTAATATTGTGATTAGTGCTGAGCAATATGAAAATATCACAATACTGATGAGGCATTTTATATGATATTTATATATACATATGGCAGTATCAACTGAAAAAAAAACATTTAGGAATCCAACAGGGGTTCATCACATCAAACTGTTTGGTAATGTTAAGTATATCAAACCAGAACCTTTTCAGAAAAATACTCCCTCAAATATTACAGATCTCATTTGGTAATATCTTCTTGTCATCATTAATTTAGACAGCAAAACTGCAAATCACGATAAGACCATATCCGAAATTCATCCCTATACACTACTTTTGAAGGATGATGGACGATAATATTATTGCCCAGCCTTGGTCGTGATATATATTTGTTAGTACTATAATAACGGTGTGTCAAACATAAATTCTGTTCAGAGAATTAATATTCATTCAGGAATACCTTTTGTGATTGGGATTATTAGCATATTCATGCGTCATTTATCTCTTGCATATCACACAAATTAGCACTGCACTTTTGTTGTGCAAAATAATTAATTGCAGTGTTGATATTGGTACTTTGTAAAGATGTGTTGTTAAGTGTAAACAGCAGAATAGCATAGCAAAAACCAAAACACTGCATGTCAACCTCATGGCAGCTGTCTAGCATGGCGGTGGAGAGCTGATGATTTGGGCTTGTTCTGCAGCACGGAGGTCCCCGACACCTCACAAGTCACTGAGTCTACCACCAGCTACAGGTTGGCTGGAAGTGGATCCGGGTGGTAATCTCTCTGCGTCATTCCTTTGTAGGTTTACAATAAAGAAAATCAGGTTGTTGTTGGTTTTTTGTTTTGTTTTGGGGTTTTTTTGGGGGGGGGGGGGGTGGTTGAGCCAAAGGCTCGACTGTACCCACCTCTGGATACTGGTAAGCTTAGAAGAGCTCTGCATTAAAGATAACTGGGTGAAAAATAAACCCAGACTGAGAAGTGATAACTAAAGGTTACAGCTTATAAAAGAGGTTTTACAAAACACGTAACTGTGTTTTGATTAATTTTTCACCAAAAAGCTTCAGCATATTTTGCTTATTTTTGTTGAATAAGTAAAAAAACAAAAAAAAAACAAAACGTCATGTTATTTGTCACCTGAGGTCAATTTGGTCTATTACTCGGTGACAACCAGAGGAGGTTTGGTTATGTACTAACTGGTATAATCATGGAGTTTAAAGAGAATGAACTGTACTTTGTTTCCCTCATCACCATGTGTGTACCGTGCTACTCGAAGAATTTGATTCGCGAAATTGAGATTCACCTCAAGAAGCTGGATAAATTACATTCAATATGTTTGCACATGCATGTGCCCAGAATGATTTTTTAACGTCTCTCTAGTATTGCCAATGAGTTTAGAAAAAAAAAACACCTAAATATCTGAACCATTTTTCACTGATTCTAACAATTTATTTCCTGCCATTGGTAGGCTACATAATAAATGATGTGCTTAATATGCTCCGTCAAGTCCATGTTGATGAATCTGTAACCCCATCAGACACAAAACCAACTAGGATGTTTTTATTATTATTATTATTATTATTATTATTATTATTACAGATGACCCAGATATTGTTACATTTAAGTTATACATTGGTTGGGCTTTTATTCTTTCTTTTTTTTTTTGGAGCTTGAGCCTATTATTGCCTCAGATCAATATATTAATGTTTACTTCTTTGGCAGTGTGTTAACACGTATTGGAAATCTGTGGCGATGCGGTCGGTGGCTGTGTTGAACCATTGCAATGTCGATCCGAATCCCTTTAAACCCACACACCCAGATCTTATATTCAGCTCTGCACATGGTCACCCCAAATAAAATTGAACAAGTGTGTGTGTGTGTGTGTGTGTGTGTGTGTGTGTGTGTGTGTGTGTGTGTGTGTGTGTGTGTGTGTGTGTGTGTGCCTGGTTGTGAGTGTAACTGTATTAACTCTATCATCTCTGACCTCCACCTCCCCAAGACAACATGAAAGAACAATGAAATGGACAGTGGTGATGTATATATATTTTAATATACCAACTGTCTACTTGTCCTGCATATCAGGTCTCCCACCCCAAGATTACAATGTATTACTTTGAAAAGGGCCATCAAAAATAATGCACTAACTGAGTATGGCAGTGTGACGATCATGTCTGTAATGTACAATATTCAATATAAGAAAAATACTGCAGCTGTCACATCTTGAATGGTCATAATGTCATCCAATATCAATACCCACTTTCACTCTCTCTCACACACACACACACACACACACACACACACACACACACACACACACACACACACACACACGCACAAGGAGTCAGTTATACACTTGGCAATGAGAAGTGGCTTCATCACTCACAACTCATCTGACATCCATGAACAAAATGTGCTGCATTGTGCTGTGTTTTCTTTTGTCTAATTGCCTTGTGTTTCATCTCGCTATGTGATATCCCGTGTCATGGTGTCAAAGGAGGAAGGAGAGCGGGGTCGGCCATCTGTATTTATTCAGATGGCCCTAGTGATCAGTACTCCCCTGTAATGGGGTAATTCACAGCAAGGGTTTTTATTTATTTGATCCGAGGGTTTTGGTTTGAAACAGTGGGGAGTCCTATTACACAAAGCAGGATTGTGAAAGATAGACAGGCCAGTTGGTCAGATGCCATGGGAATGGGGGAGCAGGAAGCGTTAAGGTAAACTGTAGGTAAAAGTCGGGTTATAGGATATGCCTTTGCATTGTAGCTCTGGGATATTGACGAATGCTGACCTCGACACCATGTTTGCATCAAAAAACAAGTAGACCGATGCTGTTGGCTATACTGTAGCTTTCACAATGTCAGTTTAAATGTTAGAATATGTTGGATATATCTGAGCCATAGCGTGCAAGTTTGATGTGCACCTATACTGTACATATTCTCATATTTACACACACAAGAGTTCAGTAAATGCACTTGGTCATGATGATTGGCTCAATTTCAAAATTCCACTTAATTCCACATGGCCCAAAGATCTTCACCAGCTTTATGCTTTCGTAGTGCATATGTGTGTGCATGTTTGTACCTGCGTGCATGTGTGTTTGTGCATGTTTGCTTGCATGTGTGTTTGCATGTTGTATGCAAGTGCGTGTTTATATTTGTTTTGGTACAAATGTGTGTGTGTGTGTGTGTGTGTGTGTGTGTGTGTGTGTGTGTGTGTGTGTGTGTGTGTGTGTGTGTGTGTGTGTGTGTGTGTATGTGTATGTACATGTGTAGTCACTCCTTTCTCTTGCAGCATGACAAGGTTCAGTCCGGGTAGATGAGGAAGCCCGAGAAGGTGCTGTATTTGTTAGTATTTCCTCCATGGACTTTCCCTCCATCTAGCTGCACATACACCTCATCACCGACGTCCAGATGCAGGATCACACTGTTGGAGGCGTAGTCATAATTCTGATCAGCATCCTGAGCGATGGAGCTGGCTCTCACCTGTCACACACAGAGGACACACACGAGCAATTATAGCATGGAAGGAGCTGTGCAAACACTCCAGCAAAGACCTCTGCAGCTTATTTAGTCTCCCCAAATCTTCTCGAAGCTCTCCTCACTGAAAACAGATTGTCCAGATCTTAAAACGAATGTCTAAACAGCATGAAGCCCTCCAATTTTCTCCTTATGTAACGTGGCTCTCTCTCAGCCTTCATCATAGCCACCCATCAACAGCCCCTCCACTGAGGAGATCCATGAATGCGACATCACCTATTGATGAGGTGCTGGACAAACAGATGAGGGCGGGCTGTGACCTCTGACCCCGGAGTGAGACTGAAAACACAGCCACTTGCACTCCTATTGATCAGCTGGCTCAGAGCTAGGGGATGAGGTTTGAGATTTGATTGGGTTGTGGAGATGTAGTATACAAGAACTCGCTTGGGACAACAGGTTGTTTGTGGGGAAGCCTGCTAGCTCTAGTAATGGAGAAACTATCGTCCCGAGCTATTGACCTGTTGCGTATGATCCTAGACCAACTCAATATGCATGCTATTGAGTGGTGCCACCCGCCCGAGTCAGAGAGTCTCACATTTGCATGCTGTTTGGAAGTTTGCTCTTATTGACCCTGCAGCAGTGGATCTTCACTTGTTTGTTAACACGTTTAATTGGGTTTACTAATGTCGACATTCAAACTCACACTTAGAACTAGTTACAACAACAGAGGAAAGTGTACATTTGTCCGTTTACTGTTTCAAATGTTGTAAATCTGGCAACCATCATGCCACACTTCCTGGACAGAGTTGCGTCATTTAATTCTTCAGAGTGTTTAATATGACCCCCAGCAAATCTAATTGGTGTATTTTTTTCCCCTTTTTCTCCCCTAGTTTTACCTAGCCAATCAGCCTGCTCTCTGAGCCGTCCCGGTCACCGCTCCACCCCCTCTGCCGATCCGGGTAGGGCTGCAGACTACCACATGCCTCCTCTGATACATGTGGGGTCGCCAGCCGCTTCTTTTCACCTGACAGTGAGGAGTTTCACCAGGGGGATGTTGCGCGTGGGAGGATCACACTATTCCCCCCAGTTCCCCTTCCCCCCCCAAACAGGCGCCCCGACCGACCAGAGGAGGCGCTAGTGCAGCGACCAGGACACATACCCACTCTGGCCTCCCACCCGAAGACACAGCCAATTGTGTCTGTAGGAATGCCCGACCAAACCGGAGACAACACGGGGATTCGAACCGGCGATCCCCATGTTGGTAGGCAATGGAATAGACCGCTATGCTACCCAGATGCCTAATTGGTATATTGATGAAGTGAACCTTGCGTTACATCTATAAAACCTATGAATAAATATTTTGAATAAACGAAAAACAAGTCAGCTATGAATGTTTACAATTTGTTGTTGCTGTATAATATCTAATCCTGGCTATAATGTTTTTTGACATATCCATAAAGCATAATTATACACTGGCCAGCACCTATATAAATCTTCAGTCAGATGTGTATCACTAATCCTGAAATACCAGCTCTTATCAGCAGACATATGCCAGCCATCGGTGGCCCTGTGTCTGGCTCAGTGTCCGTTCACACTGGGAGCGCTCAATCTCTGTCAGTGACCAAATGAAACACGCACATCTCTATGACAGCCTCAGAATATGATCTGCAACTCAACCACCATCATGTCACTCCTATTGCTATGGGGCCCTTTCTCACTCACACTTCAATTTAAAAACAGTCAGTTGTAAAGCAGCACAGGCTGATTTATTGTGACTTTTTTTTTAAATGGGCTTCCCCCCCCCCCTCTTCCTCGTATTGTTTTATTTTGCTCTGGCCTCCGGTTCATTGTTCGCTATCTATCAGTGCTGGAGTTGCTTTTCCATTGGCCGGTTGGTATCTGTAGGTCTTTTTAAATGAGATGCTGGTCACGGATGCTGCATCCGACACAGAGTGTGTTGGCGGCCAGCGGTTAAGCGTGTTCCTGTCCACTCTAAACCAGATTGATTAAGGGAGTGGGGCAGTCTATCTCCTGGGGTTTCAGCCCAGCTACCACACAGTAAAACTGACCACAGTTACGGCAGCAATCCTGTTTCACCAGAGCCTCCGACTCTGCACCTCCTGTGTGTTATCCATCTCTGTGGTTAATAACTTGTTATTGTAAACCAGGCAACTGATTCAATTATTTGCTCCCTTGAGGTGAACGTGATCCCTATACGATGATGAAAAGTTTCCAAGGCATAGTAATGTGTTTTAGATACGTTTCATATGTTCATGTCTTCTTCAGAGTGAGAAAATATGTACAATGGAGTAAACAATGCATCCCACCCTGAGATATGATCCGATTTGGCTATCAAAAGTGGATAACAGGCTTTTTAATGGAAGTATTGACAGGCTCGTGTGACTCATCACGGTAAAATATTCAATCAGCCTTTTCATATAGGATATTTTCCTTCCAATGGATTTCTAGAACTTTTTTTTACATGGTATATGTAAAATATTTACATGTAAAAAAAACCATTTTTTATATCATATATCAAATTAGGTTATTTTAGAAGCGGTATAATAAAATGGCTTGATTTGATATACAATGTATCAGTTCTGGGAAAATATCCTCATGTAAAAGAGAAGGGGGAAACAATTCATATGATTGGAAATCATACTAATTGTTCAACAGGCATCTAAAGGTAAAATCAAACAGTAAATGTTGTTTACCATTTCCCAGGTCCTCATAAGGCCTTCTCTTAAAATAACGCTATTCCACTGTCATCTGTAAAGGTTACATTGTTGTTCTGCTTGACATGTGCGGTGACAGCCAATATCACATTTGCATCTTTGGCTGCTTCTGACACTGATGCTGTTGTTGTGACTTCCTATTGACACCAGGCATATGTCATCCTGCTCATTATTTTCACCAAACTGTGAGACGGAAGGGAGCTCTGTTCGCCCCTCGGGCCAACTCCCATTCCCAGGTCTTAATGCACTGGGCCAGCTGCTGATCACTGGAGAACACGATTCCTGTTCATCGCCCGGTATCAAAATCGCTTTATCAATATGTGATATATGAATCGTTGCTTCAGCTGCTGTGTACAGCTCCTGTGTATGAGGGGATAATGTAACTCATCCATTAATGCAGATGCCAGCTAGAGAGACATGCGAGGGCCACGGTGGGATTGGGGGGGGGGGGTAGACAGAGGAGATGGATATGGCTGGGGGACACGAAAAAGGGATCCATCTGAACCGGGTGCTCCACACTGAGATGACCCTGGGGGCTGGATGGGTTGCGAGCCATAAGACAGGGGCCCCCGGGGCTTGCCTGTGGCTGTCTCTGTCTCTGCCAGGCCCTTTCATTACAGGACCTCCGGTAAACACGCCTGAGAGGATACGGGGCCACAGGCGAGGAGGGGAGGAGGGACGGAGGGGAGGGGGCGCAGCTGCAGTGTCATTTTCTATACAAGCAGAGATGCGGAGCAGAAGACAGACAAGGATAGACAAAAACGAGAAGGGGGGGGACGAAAAAACAAGGGCCAGAGGGTTGAGGAGGGGGAGTAACAGACTGATCAAGCGAGGCTATTTTGTGAGACCAGGGAGATGTGAGGGTTTATGAAGTCTTGTTTTTATCCACGGTGCCGTGCTCCACTGGTAATAAAACTGACAGGATTCATTCGCTGTGATATACTGACCTCTTAGAGCAGAGACAATAGAAAAGTAGCTGTTAAACTTACCTAAGGGACCGCAACATGGCAGACAAGGAGGGGTAGCAGGTTGTGGGTTGGTCAGGGTAAATAGAATATTTATTGAATGGGTTTTTTTCCCCCCTCCTCTTGGGGCCGAGGGATTACATGGAGACGAGCTACTGTAGCATAAAACTTTACCTCCGATTGCTGTCGGCATCCTAAATTTTAGCCTTTGGGCCACAAGCACAAAAATGGCTGTACCCATATACAGCGTGAGTACAGATGATTTATCAACAAGCAAACAAAAAAAAGCTTTTTCTTTCAATAGAATAATATTCAAACTCAGTTAAAAGTACCCCATTTCTTAAGATCGCTTCTGCAGAAAAAGCTAACCGATTTGTCGTCAAAGGACAAACACCGCTGGCTACTATATCACCTCTCCTTAGCCCTCGCTCTAATGGCTAATTAAGTTTCAACTCTATCGTGTTGATGTCACCGTACCTGGGCAAAGTTAATATAGGTACTGGTCATTACAGCAAGTGGTGACATTTTAACAGGACTGTGTGGACAATGCTTGACCTTTCACTCATCTATTAAAAGAGCTCATGATGGGTGGAAAAACCAAGGTGTAGATTAAATCAGAGCTAAGGCGGTACAATTTATATTTGTCTACTTTGCACATTGTGCTCAGGATTTCGAATATGTATGCATACGGTGGAGCACTATGGGAGTATAAATTAACAGATGAACAGACCTCCACAAGTTAATGAGGAGAAGAGGAGATGTTGCTTTGAGAAAATAAGCATGACGTATTACACCGCCTTGACAACTTATAAAGCATGCCAGCATTAGCATAGACTGGTGCTCACTCAATAACATTCACAACCAAGCTGGAATATTAAGTAGTATATGTCCCATATATCTTTAGTGATGAATAAGGAGTCGAACGATTAAACAGGGTATACATTCACAATGGCAGTGGCAGCAAAAGGAAGCAGAATTGCGGCGACGTACCTCGAGGAATTGTCTAAACATAACGATAAATGGTTTAAGTTGCATGAGGATGTCGTGTGGACTTATTATCCTTTCTGATTGTGCCGTCGCGGCCAAGCTGACATTGTGTGTTTAGCTAATAAAATGCTTCTTATTGGTTTCACAGCTGTGCAAATTACTGTACCATGGCTCCAACATGCGATTTATGAGTCGGGAACTTGCAGGTTGAGTAAGAACGCAGTGTAATGGTGTTAAAGCGTTCCTATTATACAAGTTAGGGAACGGTGCAGTGTGTCAGTTACGGCCTTGTTACAAACATGAAAGCAACTGAAGCATGACCCCCTCCGATAACAAATCCCTCTCCACTCTTAAGCGCTGTCATCCCACAACGATTTGTGAATGTGAGAGTGAGGTGTAAGCGGATAGGCTCTAGCGAGTGGGGATTTAGTGAAAGTAATAGGTAATGGATCTGCAGGAATCACATGGAAGCCCCGTTACAGTCAGCACATCCTCCTTAGAGCCTGAAGCTGTCCCATTGCACCACGGTCATGTCACCTGTCACCATCTGGTTGGTTTCAATCATGTACCAGCCATGCATAGCCTGACGGCAATGCCAGCAACACAGTGTGTCAACCTATGATCTCATTAGCAAAAATGGAGGTGGGGATATATGGTAAATACCCCCCCGGAGGAGTCCGGTGGGTTTATTATTTAGCATGTCAATAATAGGTTTTTATTTTAGCATGGACTTGCAATCGCTGAATTGGTGCACAATAAATACAATGTCTAGACCCGTTTTGTTTCTTTCTCTGGCCGGCCTTGATCACTTGTCAAGCCGTGACATGCTGAGTGGGTGTCCATTGGTCATCGGGCCTGCGCTCATCCCGGCCTTCAGCGGCAGCCTCCCTGTTGCCTCGTCTACCAGCCCACTGTCTCCACACCTCTATTAAGTCATCTATCTTCCACTCCTCCACCCCTGATCTCTCCGTCAGCTCACTTGTCTTCTTTTGCCGTCCCTTTCACTGTCTCGCCGTCGATGTCCCGGCATGTCCCTGTCATGTCACAACTCTTGTGCTCAAGTCGTTTTCTCTGTCTGCCTAATAGGCGCAAGGTTAAAAATGACTCTGTCTCGTCGGCGCATACAAGCTACGCACAACACAAGGAAGGTAGAGGCAAGTGTTTGCAGCTGTTTCCTCCTTGTTTAAAAAACAAAACAAAAACAATAAGCTATCCCAGCGGAGGGACAAAACCTTTGATAAAGCGTCAGGACCTAAACCAAACCGTTTGATTGTGCAGTCAGGAATGCAGCCTGTCAGACACGGCGCCCATTTAGAAAACACCAGCCGTTGACTGACACTCATATGGCCTCAGGCACAGTGCTCGCCTGCCTTAGGGCTTCGGCATAACACCAGATTAGATCAAGCACTGTGTAGCATTTCATTTACACCACAGATTTTCAGCCACACATTCGCCAGCGGCTCCATTTCAGCAAATGCCAGTTAGGTGATCCTGCAAATTATCAGAACTGTTTAAGGGGGCCACCTGATGGGCGTCAGATGGACGTAGGTGAGGTTAAATAATTGAGTTGAGTGAAAAGATAATTAATGGAGAATCAATGAACAAGCAGGAGATGAGGTGGAAGAGGAGGGCATGGCTGGTGTTCAGGGGATCTAATCTAAGATTTATGAATGATTTAGCAGGCAAGGATGACTTGAATTACAATATGGGACATTAGAATTGCAGCCTAAAACACATATAACCACCTAGGTCATTTCACACGTTGAATGTCATTTTCTAATGGATTGCCAAATTTCAACAACAGCCTTTTTTTATTCCACAGCCTTTTTTTGGGCATGTATCTCATCCAAATGGGGCACCCTGTGGAAACGAGGGAAAAAAGGAAGTTTTTGTTGGATTGTGTGCATCTGTGTAAACAATCCCCCTGTTCGCTACATGAGAGAGGTTCTGGTCTGCTTGGTGCACCTTCGGATCCAAAAACCCCCAGAGGAATGAATGTAAAAGCCAAAAGACAGAAAATACTTCCTGAGTTTGGAGTCCTCCGTCAAAATCCCAGTGATTTATCCCACCTCCCCGCTCCTCTCTACCCCCTCCCACATCAGCCCCTCTGTCTTTAATTAGTGTCTAGGGAATGAGGGAGTGGATGAGTGGACTGTCAATTTCACATTCATTATTTATTTAGCCAAGGTGTAAACTGACTGGTCCGCACACTGACAGACATTTCTCCTGTGCACTTTTGCACTTCTGTTTAGGCGATAATCAAGCTCTGCGTATGATACTTACTAATTAGGCTGTTCCTTCTGATGGCGGATGGCGCATTCTGCCACTTGTCATTTAGCTACTGTACATGTGGGAATGCAAATATTTGTAGCTGTGGGTTTTTTTTTTAGTGTTAAAGCATGAATTCCCCTTAATGAGGAAGATTTCTATTTCATTTATTTTGGCAGTCCTGTTGTCAACCCGCTAAGTGGAATGTGCCATGAATTTGAAGTGCTCAATGTTATAGAGGTGAACGTGAGGCGATGGTAAGAAGAAATGGCCAACAGTGAGAAAAAATATATATCAGATTTGCTGCACATTCGTTTTGCACATATGTCCACATACCCACCGTGTCGCACAAATATGCACACATACATGATATGCACACACACACACACACACACACACACACACACACACACACACACACACACACACACACACAATAAACACCCTTATAAATACACACATGAACTTATGAATTTGCACGTAAAGTATACATACTACATGTGCTCACAAACACACTTACCTGTCCATTTTTCTTCAGGTCAGCCCACATGCTGGTTCCATCACCGCCCCTCATCAGGACATGGTAGGTGAAGTAGTAGATGCCAGGCATAGGGCAGGTGAACTTGCCCGTGGTGGGCTCATAGTAGTTACCTACATTGGTCACCACATCATCAAACTTCAACACGTCACTCCCCTCGTGCTGCTTGCGTAACCCTGCATAGAAAGCGATCTTGGGAGTGTAAAGTGAGGGAACATAGCCACCAGGACCTGGACCTGGGGGCCCCTGTGGCCCTGGTTTGCCTTGCTCTCCTGGGGGACCACGTGCTCCAGGGGGACCCGGGATCCCTGGAGGCCCACGCAGCCCAGACTTAGTCTTCCGTCCAGAGTAATCCTGGGGTGGTGGAGACACAGCTGTCAGCTCCTGGCCAGTTTGAGAAGTGGTGTAGGGGTCACATACCATCCTGCAGCTGCCAAGCATTTCATAATGGCTCCCTGCACTTCCAGTGCCCCCACTTTTGGTGGTGTGAACCAGTAGGGGAATGGCCACCAGCAGCACTAACACCATAGCCACACCTACTGCAGCGCCGATGACACGTTTCCTGCGGCTGAGCCGAGAGGCAGCCAGCGTCAGGAAGTCCTCCTCCCCTTTGGCTGGAATAGTGCCGGCCAGGATGGAGCCTCTCAGAGAAACACTATGCAATGAAAAGTTGGAGAGGGCTGCAGAAAGGACTCGGAGAGCGAGTGTGTTTCACTGGGCCGGTGTCTGAATAGTCACAGCGATAAGGACAAGGTTTGCAAAGGAAAGGCAACCAATATGGGGAGTTGCAAAAGGTACGGCGAAAGAAGTCCAAGGGACCAGGAACAAGGTTTTAAAAAGCCTACTGGTGAAAAGATGAAACCCTCAGACACCACAATGTTGTTTGCAGGCTGGACAGAAGTGTGGTTGAGATGTGGGATAAGAAAATAGGCCCACACAAAACATAATTTGTCTTAATGCGCCAGTTTCACCTTGTCTTTTCCGTCCTCCGGTTCGCTTCAGTTTCGGCATCAAACAGAAACCATTACCGACGGCAACAGGGTTGTTTTGAAAACCGAGGTGTATTAAAAGTAGGCTGATGTGATGGCAGGTGCCAAATTCAGCTCAGTGAGGAGGGAGTGGGGGGGTCAGTGTTTGGTTTGTTTCATGAAGGATAATCACAGCTTCTCCAGGGGAGCAAAAAACGCTTCGTGCAAGGGCCTCTGCCAGCACGGGGTTTCATTTCATATGCATGCCTCACTTAAAGCCATGGCTCAAAGATGATAAAAGTTCAATCATATAGAAATCTTTCCCCCTATAGCAATCATTTTATAGTGCTCTGCATGAAACTAACGACACCTTTATCAACGTGGGTGTGTTTTTGACAGAAGAGATTATTCCTGTGGCTTAATCTGTGGGGGGAAAAGAGAGAAAAGACGACTCTCAAAAAAACGAGATTGATTTACTGTTGTTTCATACTCTGCATAAACCATTTTCATGGGGTGCCAATTAGTTTTCAATATATTAGCCAGGGCAACTAGAGGGGAGACACTAATGAAACATTGTATTCTCTCATTTAACACAAAGCAGCCAACGCTTGCAAGATTAGATACATAGTAACATGCAAAATGATTCAGACCCTACATATTAAATGTGGTGATTAATAGTT
This sequence comes from Lampris incognitus, assembly GCF_029633865.1. Taxonomy (NCBI): domain Eukaryota; kingdom Metazoa; phylum Chordata; class Actinopteri; order Lampriformes; family Lampridae; genus Lampris; species Lampris incognitus. The sequence continues at coordinate 21,607,325 of NC_079212.1, read as the reverse complement.
TTTGGAAAGTATCATTTCTCATTATTATCGATCATAATAATTGATTATAGGTTCTTACTGATAATAGTTGGAGGTTTCTAATTGTCAAACATGTAGTCAAGTCCACAAAATAGTCCACACGTGTCTCCATCGTCGTGAAATAAACAAGAGCAGGATTACGCCAAAAAAAAAAAAATCTTAAGGATAAAAAGGAAAACTCACCGTATCCTGTTTGTATTCCAAACTGTGCGTGTATTTATTTTTGGAGATTGTAAATCGCAGTGTTTGATCCATGCGGTCCGTGTCCCACCTAAACGACCTGAGGACTTGGGAGCGCCGAGCGGAGCGGAGCGCTGGCGGGGCGGCGGAGCGCAGGCGGGAGTCTGCGGGAGATCGTAATCCTGTTGCTCCTGCGGGCGCACGCTGCGCTCTTAATTGCTGTTAACTTCAAAAGCGGATTCCTCAACACTTCGGAGAGACAGCCTACTCGCCACCGTACCTCCAGTTGGACAGTAAACCTATCAGGAGTAGGTATCGACTGTGTCGCCTTCCGCAATCTAGTGTTTGGTCCATAGGCTACCCTAGTTCGACACCTGTAAGATCTCTCTCTCTCTCTCTCTCTCTCTCTCTCTCTCTCTCTCTCTCTCTCTCTCTCTCTCTCTCTCTCTCTCTCTCTCTCTCTCTCTCTCTCTCCCCCTGCCTCCTTCCCCCTCTCTCTCCCTCCCTGCCTCCTTCGGTCATCTATCTATCTATCTATCTATCTATCTATCTATCTATCTATCTATCTATCTATCTATCTATCTATCTATCTATCTATCTATCTATCTATCTATCTATCTATCTATCTATCTATCTATCTATCTATACTATCAAATTGGGGAAATGATCACACTTCAAGCAGGCAGCATTTGGAAATTCCTAAAATATACTACAATGCATTGTACTGCCAAGGGCTTTGGAAATCTATTCCAAAGTGTCCATTGAGGTTTTTGCTCCCCCCCCCTCTTTTTCTTCCGTTTAACCAAATGGCAAATAAATTTGCTGTAAATTGATCAGCAAAAAATGTAAAAAAAAATTTTTTTAAATGCCTGCTGATGTATCCTCCATCCTTCCATCCCAAGTCTGAGAATCACCTGTTGTTCGAGGTGAACCCCTCCACAAAGAGTCATGCGTCAAAGTATTTAAATTGAGGGCAGATGTTTTCATCTTCTGCCTGCTGGAGAAGGGAGCTGGATAGAGGAGGGTGACGAAGTAAAAAGTGACTAAGCCTCGCCGTGATGTGTGGGGAAAGAAGAGGAGACGCTAAATGTTCCCTAGACCATTGTCTGTCTGTGTGTGTGACTCGCATCCCACGGCTGTAAGGCCTCATTAGTGAGACACCAAACCCCACACATTGCGTTGCTCTTTTTCTTTTACTTCAACCTAACACACACCAGCGTGCATGCCTGCACGCACACACGCACGCACGCACGCACGCACATGCACACACAAAGACAAATGCATATCTATGCACACTCACACAAATTCCAGACACACATGCATGCATACACATATATACTTGCCAGTTTGCATGCAAACACAAACACACACACACACACACACACACATGCATGCACGTACGTTTACTGATGCACAAGCGAAGATGTACGTGTGCAAGGTTTCATTTGTGTTTTTTTCCAACCAAAATCCTATCACTGTTTTATGCCATAGGTCTAGTGATAGTAGATTTGTACAAAGTCGACGAGTTACAGACTAAAAGATTAAAATTTTAGTTCCCACCAGGTCAAATTCCGGGTAGGTCTAGGACAATAATCTTTCATCGTTGGCAAGAGAGACACGCTTGAAAATCTTCGGGTGATTTTAATTCCGATCACCGTTTCCTCAGAGAGTTGTGTCATCCGTCTGACGGGCATAATCACAGATCTGTGTGTTTAAAGTTTAATGGGTGAGGTGGCGGGAGCAAAGGGGGGAATAGGCCTACATACAGTATTGATGGCTCCTTTTTCATCAATCACCCCCCCCCCCCCCGCCACATCCTCAACCCCTCTCCCCTCAAATGGAATGACCACAGTCTGGGGAGACAGAGGTGCTGGTGGAGGGGGGGGGGAGATGGGGGTGGGGGGGGGATCTGCGCTCACTGGAGGAAGAGAGGGATAATCCGCAAGCAGGGGTGGTTAACGGAGGACAGGTTGGATTTTGAGGGGGAATTGAGGGAGGGAGCTTGGAGGGGCTGTGGGAGGAGGAAGGCGTTCGGCGGGGAGATTTCCACACGGAGATCTGTAAGGCTGTCCGACACTGGGATGAGCTAAACGGAGTGCCAGTCCCAGTTTGCGAGTCGGTCAGTCTGGCCCATCAGACAAGCGCTCAGAGGTTCTCAGCGGCCGCGGTCTTGACGGGACAGATAATCATTGCCAAGAGTCAGAGGCAATATGCTCAGGATTGGATTTTTAGTGCCTGTTAAAATATTACTGAGCTGATTAATATTGAAATATGCACATGTCTTTGAGCTGTCTGTCTCCCTCACTCCCCATTCTCCTCTTGATTTGTTCCCCTCGGTGTTCACAGATTTTTCCAACCTTACATCCCCCCCCACAATGCTCCTGATAGAAACTAATTTTGCTCACTAGACACAGGCTTCACACCACGTGGTTCGCGGTTTACAGCGTGTATCGTCGCTCTAACCTCCTATCTGCCTTTGCAGAATGGCAAAAGGATAATAAGCGTCGGTCTGTTAGACTTATGAGTTTGTTGCTCATGTATTGCGATACACCCAACCTAAATCTCACTGTTGACTTCGCACCGCAGACGTCTGCACAACTCAGGTGCTATCGTTTCTCCAATCCATTGCATTCGACAAAAGCAGCAAAGGAGCGTGGGACCTTCTTTCTTTTCTTTTTTTACTGCCACATTACTCATGGGCCATTTCTCTTGTGCTGTGACTGGTTTGTCTACATAGTTTCTTGTCCGCACACTAATTCTTCACCTCAGCCATCGGCACCAGCGCTCAGAGAACTAAAACAGCAACCTTATTCCTGCTAATTCGTAAAAGGTGAGCAGAATAAGAGAAAAATACAAACAAAGAAAATGTACCTCGCATCCACACTGGTACACAGCAGTGTTCTTTTCATCCGTCCATCATCCAAGCCGCTTATCCTGCTCTCAGGGTCGCTGGAGCCTATCCCAGCAGTCACTGGGCGGCAGGCGAGGGGACACCCTGGACAGGCTGCCAGGCCATCACAGGGCGCGCGCGCGCGCACGCGCGCGCGCGCACACGCACACAATTTAGTACGCCCAATTCACCTGCATGTCTTTGGACTGTGGGAGGAAACCGGAGCACCCAGAGGGAACCCACACAGACACGGGGAGAACATGCAAACTCCACACAGAGGACAACCCCGGGGTTCGAACCCAGGACCTTCTTGCCGCGAGGCGACTGCGCTGACCACTGCGCCACCGTCTGTTCTTGTCATATTGGGACTTTTTTAAAATGTTTTTTCAAAGACAGCGTCCTTGTCAGAGCCACACCAGAGCAGAAAGTGTGACTGACACATACTGAGCATCAGTTCTGAAGGGATGATGACATGTTGGCCCCGGGAGGCAGGTCACTGCCTCTCGGGGCCAACACTCCCAAGGGGAACACCACTCACTGCTGCCCAGTTAACACTCGCAGGGCTCCCGCTATCAAACCCGCATTCTTTGCCACGTGCATCATCGTATAGTGTAAATCAATTGAAGACCATTAGGGGCATGAAGAGGTGATTTGGGGCCTGTCCGAAAGCACAGAGGCCATCGAGGAATTTCATGTAACGATGAAGGGAGCAGATGTCGGAGATGGCCGTGCATATGATATGACACCTGTGCGCCTGCAGAAAACATGAACAGCCTATCTATCACTGGTGTGGTCTCGGAGAGAGGACACCACTGCGTCTCCCAGTTCTGCTGGGCCTTTGCAGAATAAGACTGGTGTTGAATATATACTATGGCGCGTGCGCGAAACGGGGATTGGTCATTGGGAGGGTTGTGGGCGGGGGCGGAGGGGGTCATATATAGCATTTTCGGCGCGGTAATCCAGAGATCAGTGTGAAGTTTGTTTATATGTTAATCCAGACGTCGTCTTTTTCCTGCACTCTGCTATGAAATGCATTATTCCCGCCCGACTTTCCCGCGCATGAGCGCTGTACTGTACGCAGATTTGTAACCTGTGTGTGTGTGTGTGTGTGTGTGTGTGTGTGTGCGTGTGTGTGTGTGTGTGTGTGCGTGCGTGCGTGTGCGTGTGTGTGTGCGTGTGCATGCAGACGGGTCTACACCCTGATGCTGTGCTGTTTCATTAGGCTCTGATTATGGGGCCTGATGCAGAGTGACAGTGTGCAGATTGAGTTGCACAGCCACTCTAATTCTCTCTATTAATAAAAGCCCTCCACACTGCCGTCCCGGACCACATTTATTAATCACAATTTGTCTTCTGTCCAACGCTCCACCCCCACTCCCCACTCCATAGCTCTGTTCTTCTCCTCCCTCCCATCTGCACCAGTTATCCTCTACCCCCCCACTCCCCGCATCCCCCCCCCACACACACACACACCAACTTGCCTTAGGCTCAGAGACATGGTCCGGCATACATAGACATGTTCTCACTTCTCGTCCTCTTTCTCCCACTCTTCCTGTCCACTGTCATCTCTGGTTTTGAAGGAGTCCGCGATAAATCAGATGCTCTCCGCCCTTAATTGGTCAGGGCAACAGTTAACTTCTTGGATTTGTGTTGATTGTTTTGCAAAACGATCTACAATAAGACAAATCTTGATTTGCAGTTGAAGAGTGGTTACGGGACGGTGGTGCTGTGATGGCGATGTGTGTAATAGCGAGCGTGTATGATATACTGTAATGCATCATCAAACAGGCTTTTAATCCATCTATTACCCAAATCGCGTATCTTACTCAGGGTTGTGGCGATGCTGGTGCCTATCCCAGCAGTCACTGGGCTGCCGGCGGGGAGACACCCTGGACAGGCCGCCAGACTTTTAAATCACCAGTCAAAAAAAAAACTTCGCCCTTGGGTGCTAAAATATTTTGAGGGCTTTTTTGTCTTCTTCTTCTTCTTCTTACTTGACGCAAAACAGTCGGGAAAGCGTTTTGAGTACAAAGGCTTGGCAGTACATCAATAATCATATGGGTACGTGCCCGCTGTATTCCTGCGTTATTGGTGAGGAGCTATTCCCAAAACTGTAATCTCATTTCTGCTCATGTCTGAGTCAAATGGCCCTTGACCCCGCTCGGCGAGATGATTTATGAGTCAGTCTGTCTCCTAGGTCCCGATTCTGCCGATCCAATTTTTTAACATGCATTTATGCTCATTACATCGACACTTTTAGGATGCTTATTAACCTCGTATTAGTCATATGACTCAATCATAGGCTGCTTACCCGTGGTCAAGAGCAACAGCGAGGGTGGCATACCGAATAAGACTTCCACTGAGCCGAGTTGGCAAAATTCCCATTTTAGCATTGTCCACTGAATAAATGCATTGCACATAACTGAATGAGATTAAAAAAAAAAAGTACTACTGCCATTCCACCACAGTGAGCGAGGCTTCGTGACAGCAGTGTTGTTCTAATTACCCCACCTCTCCCCCAGCCCTCCCCCACACACGGGGAGCCAGGGTCCCTCCGCTGTTTTCCTTAAGCAGTGTGGGTGTTTGGGGGGGAAACAGAGCCGATTTTCATGTGCAAATGTCAGTCAGTCGGCTCCCAGCAATCACAGGCCCGCCTCCTCCAGAGATCAGGGCTTGAGACACAGCCTGAATAATTTAGCAGCTCTGTGCCGCTGCGCTTTTGGGTCGCAACCTTCTAAAGTGATGACAGAAAAACGTTCCCCTACTCCCCTTCCCATTCACTCCCAATACCACTTATTTACCATTCCCGATTCCGGGAAGACAAAGCAAAAGGCCTCTCGGGGGGGGGGGGGGCGAAAATCATCCACCTTGTATAAACTTTGTCATAAAGCAGAGCAGAACCAAACAATGAGATTTTCAGGAGGGTCCCCGAGTCGGCGCCGATCCTCTCCCGTGATAGCAAGTGAAATAAACACGCATACACGCAAACACAAACAAGCGGTTATCCAAGCCAACAGTCACAGAGTCTGTGATGGACACACACACACACACACACACACACACACACACACACACACACACACACACACACACACACACACACACACACACACATGTGCGTGCACACGCACACACACGCACACACACATACATGTGCGTGCACACACACACGCACGCACGCACGCACACACATACATGTGCGTGCACACACACACACTCACACATACATGTGCGTGCACACACACACACACACACACACACATGCACACACATGCACAGAAAAGGTGGAGTAGTGACACACAGCAGGGACACACAGCAGGGACACGCATCGGGGAGAACCTTACCAGTGCACGTAAGGTGTGGATTTAGATTCACATACCGGCGGGAAAAATGTCAAAATCTTCCATTTTGGGGCAGGACAGATTACGGTGGCTTTCAAGGTGCGACAAGAGAGAGTACAAAGAGGCAGAGGACAGAATGAAAAAAATTGATCTGTCCTCCTGTACAGACATATTCTGCGTTCTTATCACTCAGCGGGAGACAGATAGCGCAAGGCCTGACAAGGGTGGTCATCACTCGTCCGTAGCTGAGACCTGACAGCCACATGGCAAGAATAAATGGGTTGTCCAACAAGCTCAATCAAGACACATGGTCAATGCAAAATGATATATATATATATATATATATATATATATATATATATATACACCTCTTAATTTCTTCCTTTTTGTGGTCCAATATTTCTCATCTCATATTGCACTTGACCTGTTAGTGCTAGGTTTATCAATAAGGTGTGCCCTAAGTGTGTTTGTGCCCCCCCCCCACAACTCGCTCACAATCACACATTCCAGCATTTTGTTGCATTTTGAAATAGTTTCAAATCCGCCTTGTTGACATCCCCTTATATCCAGCCCCAAACCGATCTCCTTTGCCACCCATCCCTGATACCCCTCCTCAGCTGACTTTATCACTGAATTCATGCTATGTGCCGACCGACCTGGCATTGATCCGCGTTGCTTATAAAAACACTGTCAATATCGAGAGCCGGCGCGCATGCATAAGTCGCCCGAGGTGTTTACAGACACGCCGGTCTCCGCGCCTGGGCTTCTTAACAGTGTGGGTAGATATTAATGGAATGTAAGAAAGCAGCGGTGGATTGTATATCAGTGATGTGGTGGGACGTTCCCATGGAGACGTCAATAGTGTCGGCTCATTAATTCGGCCTGTGAGATGCAGGATCACTAAGTAACACTGGGTGGAATGAACGAAATGCCCCGCTTTTTACTTCATCCTCTGCTCCAAACCTGTTGTGATGGGCTGCGGCAGTACAGGCGCCTGGTTAAGTCAAAGCCCGGCAGGAGAAAAAAGGCAACGAGAGAGAGTGTCAACACACAGCGATGTGACCCGGTGTCGTGGGAATGCGTTACAAGGGCAGGTGGAGGGAGCGGGGGGAGGACATGAGGGATCTCTGTGAATTACTGAGAGTGATCATTTGGTGACTTATGGCCGTTTGCTGTCAGGGACATAACGATAAATTGTGCCAGGCAAGAATTACACTTTCTCATTTTTTCTACGCACTGTCTAACTATCCTTCTCTCTGTGCATAGCCCCCCGCCTTCTCTACCAACTACCCTCATCCCTCTCCAGACTCCCTCCTCCCCCTTTCCTTGCAGTCAGTTATCAGAAATGAATGTGGTGTTATGTCATTAGCTGTCCTATGGTGAAATAGCGCCTAGTGGTGAAGGGTGATAGTGATGATGAGGATGACGGTACTGTTCACCTGGGGTACATTCAACTGTTTGTTCTAATGTCCATATTAATTCAGTTTTGGCGTTGGCAAACTGCTAGATGTGGTGCGGACACGCAGAAAAAAAATCCCAATTTCGGGGCGTCCGGGTGGCGTGGTGGTCTATTCCGTTGCCTCCCAACACGGGGATCGCCGGTTCGAATCCCTGTGTCACCTCCGGCTTGGTCGGGCGTCCCTACTGGCCGTGTCTGCGGGTGGGAAGCCGGATGTGAAGCCGGATGTGGGTTACGTGTCCTGGTCGCTGCACTAGCGCCTCATCTGTTCGGGGAGGGGGGAACGCTAGACCCCTGAATGAGTGTTTGAGGGCCACGATGTTTAATATTGCGTCATCGCTCCTTCAGGGCGTGTTTTTATCCTGTAGCCCCCCACTTCAGTGGCTTTGGTTTTCATTTTATCGTGCGTGTGTCAGGAGACCCATTTGCCCATTTCTAATTGACATTCCTTGTTGCATAATGTTTCTAACTGACTGATCAGGTATCAGAGATGGAGTTCTTTGTGTAAATTCAGTTTGAATAATTCATCCGAGGCTGTCAGCGAGAGAGAGAGAGAGAGAGAGAGAGAGAGAGAGAGAGAGAGAGAGAGAGAGAGAGAGAGAGAGAGAGAAAGGGGCATTTTATAAATCGTCTTGCTAGGCCCTGACCATGAATAATTGATCTGATTTGATGAAAGTTTGCAGTGATTACCCCTCACCTCCCCACCTTATAAAACACCACACCTATGTTTGCTATCTCTTTACTCCCCCGGCCCCCACACACACAAAATCATGAACATTTTAATTAATCATGTGTGATTGCATTCTATGTGGTCGAGTGTAAGACACTGCTGTTTTATTGTTCCTGATCGGTGTCCATGGTTCCTATAGTAGTTTCGTTTCTCCCACCTCTAGCTGCAGCAACGCGCCACCCGAACCCTCTTTTATCGCTTGGCTATCCACCGCCGTGCGGTTACCAAATTCAGCTCATTAAACGCTTGTGTTTGTATTCAGAATGCAATATGCAAAAGAGGGCGGCATGACTCGGGAGGTAGAGCGGGTCGTCCAGTAATTGGAAGGTCACTGGTTCGAGCCCCGGCTCCTCCGGAGTGTCCTTGAGCAAGACACTGAATCCCTAACTGCTCCTGATGAGCAGGTTGTGGCGCCTCGCATGGCAGCCTCCTCCACCAGTGTATGAATGTGTGTGTGTGTGTGTGTGTGTGTGAATGAATGGGTGAATGTGAGGCATATACTGTAAAGCACTTGGAGCGGTCGGTAGACTAGAAAAGCTCTAAGTATATAAATGCAGTCCGTGTACCAATATTGTGCTACTTTTTTTTTCTTCCCTGTGTCTCTATTGGCAAATACAATGAATCTATTCCCTTGCTGGGATAGAAACTGTCAGGATTTGAGTAGTCTCTGCTGAAAACCCCGTCTCCTTTCGCCTCCTTTCTCCTCAGGTGGTCATATGATGGATCCTCAGATAGCCAAAGACTGAAGTTCAGATGAAGCTGTAGCAGTGGAAGGATTTCTGTCTGATTCACTGTAATTCTTAAAAAGACTTCATTCCTTGGAGAGAGCTTTCTCAACTTGTCTCCACTCCATCTACACCTCAGGTATCAAGGACGCAGCACGAGACACAAACACACACACACACACACACACTTAAAATCTCCATTATCTGCACTATCAACGCTGCGACATGACCGACACACAGAACCTGGTCTTCAGCTCTACCATCGTTTCCCAAAGCATCTCATTTCTCTGTCACCTTGCGCTCAGCTCGTCATGCTCGTGTGATCACTCCAAAGGTCATAGCGTGTAGCCGCTGTCATTAGCTGTCACTCTCCCACACTCCCTCCCCCTCCCCATCTCTCTCTCTCCCTCGCCAAGTCGCTCTCTTGTCATGCGTTTCTTTTCCAGGGTTCTGGAAGACGGATCAAAGTGCCATCCTTAGTTGGACTTTGAAGGTTAAGAGTGGAGGCGATCCCACTGCAGAATGAGCCCGTCGTGTGTGTGTGTGCACAACTGATCCGTATCATCGCGACTACTGTATATGTGTCACATAACAGTGGTTAACTGTCTCTTAATCATCTGAGATTGGGCCACGTTCACGGGCAGGACAACTACCCTGGGCCTATAGGGGCCCAAAATGGGATCAGAAAGAAAGATGGACACAGGAGTTTTTCTGTAAGTCCTAGAGGCCTAAAGAATCATTTTGGCAACCACACAAAAATTGGAAAAAATGTCTACGTAATTAACACTGCATTATAATGGTCTTACATGCCGTTACCATGGCTTCGTCATCAGAATGCTCCGGTCTGGTCGGAGAACACACACTGGGCACAGCAGAGCCATGTCCTGATCTACAGATTAAAAAAAAAGGAGGAAGAGGACAGTGAAGGAGGTGCACAAGAGAGATGTGTCCGGCCCAGGTCCCTGATGGGGGCTTTCAAGTGGCTGGGCACTCTGTCCATCCTATCAGCCTTAAGCAAACACCCTATCCTACTAATAAAAAAAAAAACAAAAAAAAACCTCCCACCCCACATCACACACGGCTGGCTGGGGCCTCACTAGCAGTCCACTTGTCTGCTCTCCCCTCCGCAGAGCCTTCACAGGAGATGGGAGGAATACTAAGAAAGCCGGCATAGATTTTCTGGGTGGAGGAAGAGCGGGTAGGCTGGCTGGAATGTGGTGGGGTTGACTGCCCACATCAAACTCCCCTCCTTTTTCTCTTCCTCTCCCTTCCCATCTGCCTGGCTCTAGAGGGACCTTCTGTTTGTCAGCCAGCCAGTGGAGCGTCTCTCTCCCTAACCCCTTTGCTGTGTGTGTGTGTGTCTCTCTCTCTCCCTCTCTCTTGCTTGCTCTCTTTCCTTTTCTAAAGCTCCATCTCTCTCTTACATGCCCCACCACCACCACCACCACCACCACCACCAACCCACGTCTCTTCCCCATCCCTGTCGCTCTCTCTTTTCCTTACCCCTGCCCCTGCCTCCTCACCACTCCTCTCCCAGTTTGGCGAGAGCCTGTTGATAAAGTCAATGAGGGACAGAGGTGGAGTGAGGCATGTGTGACATCACAGAAGGTATCAAACAGCACAGGGCGGCCACGCGCGTTCTGCCCAGACGTAAAGTGGCGGGAGTGGTGATGGGCGTTAATGTGGTAACGAGGGAATGTCTTCTAATGAGAGATGCAAAAAAACCCACACTAATTGACAAACTGACAGCAGGTAAACAACAGGCATCCGCAGAGAGGAGGTGGAGCGAAAGAGAGAGAGAGACTAAACAATGTTTTAACAGTCTAAAATGTATAATGTCATTTCACTCCTCTTACCATTGCACTGCACTGCGTTTACATCAATGGGCTGTCTGTCGCACAACGCTAACACGTTAGCATCACACACACTTCCCCTCTCATCGGACCCGAACCTCTTTTATTAGTGTAGGGGAGGTCAAATGTACATTCTCTTCAACACCCTCCTCCTCCAGACCAGATCTCCTCAATCCATCTCATCCTTTCTTCCCCGCACTCTCAGGCTCTCACTCCTTCTCTCCTTTGCTTGGCTCCCTTCGTTTTGAGGCCCTTCGCCATGGCGAGTCGGCCCGGGCTCCCTCCACGCGTGTGGGGCGATTAGAGAGAGTCTACGTGGCTCTATTGATTTCTGAAGCTGTGAGATGACAACTTTGGTCTCAGATCTTCCTGTTTACAGCTGATTTACAGCGAGCCCTTTTTCTCACTCGCAGGAAAGAAAAGGGAGGGGGTGAGAGGGAATCAGAAGATGAGAGAGGAGGAGGCAAAGGTAGATAGAGAGAGAGACAGAGACAAAGAAAGGGAGGGGGGGAACAGATGGAGAGAAGATTGTTGTTTTCTTCCTTTGTCTGTTTGATCAATGCCTGGAGGATGTTAAGCTGTAATTGTACTATATTGTATGATAGCATACTGTGGTGGACTGGCAGCCTGTCCAGGGTGTCTCCCCGCCTGCCACCCAATGGCTGCTGGGATAGGCTCCAGCATCCTCGCAACCCTGTGTAGGATAAGCGGTTTGGGTAATGGATGTATGGGTGTATGATAGCATAGTACCGGCATGTATTCTCTCTATTGCTAGTATGCTGTTGTTTGCTTTTGTGTTTGTTGGGACGACACCGGGCAGTGTGGTGCGGCACGAAACTGAGCTGCCAGGTCAAATTGTGGCGCACGTCGAAGCAGAGGAAGGTGAATCACACTGGCATTTGAATGAGGAGGCCCCAGCACACACACGTGCCTTCATGACTGCAGATGTGAAGCGTTGCTTGGGCGGGCGGGCAGATGAGAAGCCACGGGACCACGGGGACAGATAGTGGGGGTACAGCTGAAGAGTGGCGCTGATGGTTCCCTTGCAACGCGGCGCTCCTCAGCAAGGGATCGTGTAAGATGGCACCCCCCCGCCGCCCGACACTGCCACACTCAAACGGCAGCCTTGCCACCATCAGCAGATGGTGCACACAGGGGAGGAGAAGTGTGAGGTCCTCCTTCAAACGATTAGACCCGACAACAGTCTATGATCTGTCAGTCTCTCGTCAAACAAACCCCTGACGCTCTGTGACCTTTGAAAGCTGAGCTCATTGCTCCCGATGCTTTGAAACCGGCTGTCATGTGGTGGAAGGGCACATGATTCTTATGTCACGTATGTATGATTCCAGAGTGACACACGTGAGAGAAACCCTCTTGTTTTTGTCTTGCCCAATGTCTTCATTAACCAAGTGCGGCTTATTTCCTTACAGATTCCATGTGTTAGCTGTATAAATCAGTCTCACGCTTTGTTGGTGGTGTCATGGGGACTGTGGACATTTATGCCTGACAGTTTATCGACCTGCCTGCCAAAGCCCGTTAAGCCCGCTGGCAGCTTTTCCAAGACCAAAGCTTATATCTCAGCCCTTTATTCTAACAACAAAGTTCCATCCTTCCCTGCAGCTATTTATCCACCTCTCAATTCATGTCGCCTTTCATTTTTCTCCGTTGTTTTCAGCTGCCTCTCTCTCTGCCTCACCTCCTGGGCTCTCATGTGAGATGCATGTAGAGCTCTGGCAGGTAACCTGTTCCCCCCCCCCCTTCCCAACATGCCAAGATTTCATCATCAGCCTATGATGCTGCGTTTAAAGCTTAATGTTATTGTCAGGGACTTCAAGGCCACACATTACAGACGGCCAGGGCTCAAATGGGCACACCTGTGAATTGAGCACAGTCTTTCTTCTTCTCTTCTCTCCTCCTCTTTCGGTGATCTTGTTTCTCTGGTGTGCCTTTGGAGGAGGAGGAGGAGGAGGAGGAGGAAAGTGAGTGGAGGGGGGGAGGGGGAGGGGGCAGTGTCTTAGCTTGTGTGTGTGTCCATCATGTGTCATGGCCGCTCCTGGCTTTCATGTTCTGTCTGGCTGAGTCTCCTGCTCCAGCAGTCTCTGTTTCCTTGCTGAAATGTCCGTGTCCCTCAGAGGCAAGGAGCCTCACTCCTCTCTGCATCCATTTCGGCTCGGCTCAGTGTTGCTGGGCTCGGCTCTCGTCTTGCTGACACCGGTTCCTCAGCAGACACCTCTCCCCTCCATGGGCACAGCTGGCTGACTGGCAGCTGTCCGGGCAGATGAAGCAAAAGAGGATGCACACACTTCGCTCTGTGTCACCCACATTGCCTACTTTTGCCTAATGCCTCCACTGTTGCCACCTCTGCGATTTAGGATTATTCTCCTTGAAGCAATTCGTGCCAACTTAGTAAAGAAAATATCACCTTGAATTGCATCAGATGTGTACCAGGCACTGATGTGACTGAAGGTTACAATTTTATTTCTTTTAGAAGCTCCTCTTTTCGTGCCAGCTTCTACTCCAGCCCTTTCAACAGGTACACATTCTTATATGTTGATGCCTTTTTTTCCCCAATCTTTTCATAAAGGACCAACCTCAACCGTATATTCTAAAGCGGCACCCTAGAGAAATACGGTATAGTCATGCCACTACACAAGTCTCTCTTCACATTGTTAGCTTTTGTTTACTTAATTTTACCAGCTGAAATTTAAGTGTACTTTATTTGTCTGCAAAGCCCTTTGCAGCAGATTTGACACCAGGGCACATATTTGAGAAGTGCTCCATGTTTGATTACCATGGGAACAAGAAAATTCAGTCGCTGGGGCCCAAAACAAGCCAGTGGCTGATGAAGACAAATGTGCAAACACATGTTGGCAGAATTGGTTTTTGGTTGAGCGTGATCAGCTACACTCAGGAGGGTGGAACCAAGGTTTGTGATTTATAGTTTTGTGTTGTCCCTGGACCACCGCTGTCAGCTACCTCCCACTACTGTAATTACCACGTGTGTCCATTAAAATAGTCTTGCTGCCCATAATGCATCACCTCAGCCAAGAGGTGAGGAGAAGAGAGGAGAGGAGAGGAGAGGAGAGGAGAGAAGAGAAGAGAAGAGAAGAGAAGAGAAGAGAAGAGAAGAGAAGAGAAGAGAAGAGAAGAGAAGAGAAGAGAAGAGAAGAGAAGAGAAGAGAAGAGAAGAGAAGAAAAGAGAAATATCACTTTCCAGCAATACGAGTCTTGTTATTCCAACAGTGTTCTCTGCCATAACATGATAGAGAGGAAGAGGAGGGAGCAAAAAGGCACTGCGGATGATGTGATAAAGGTCAAAAAGAATCATAGTGAAAGGTTGGCGGATGTATAGATATGGGAGGATAAGAACAAAAATAGGCCTAGTGTGAGACCTGAGGTGAGGTGACGTGCATGTGAGACCTAATTTTGATCTAATAAACCACAAAGTAAATTATGCTACACAAAATCTATGACCCTGGATGGGTGGAAAATCTATTATAAGACATAGAAAGGGGATTCAGTATCCAGTTTTTTATATATTTTAGCATTATGAATGTCTGTCACAAATATCCATCCATTCATCCGTTATCCAAACTACTTATCCTGCTCAGGGTCATGGGGTTGCTGGAGCCTATCCCAGCAGTCATTCGGTGGCAGGCAGGGAGACACCCTGGACAGGTCGCAAGTCCATCACAGGGCCGACACACACATTCACACACAGGGACAGGGACAATTTAGTATGGCCAATTCACCTGACCTACATGTCTTTGGACTGTTGGAGGAAACCGGAGCACCCAGAGGAAACCCACGCAGACACGGGGAAAGCATGCAAACTCCACACAGAGGACAACCCAGGATGACCCCCAAGGTTGGACTACCCCGGGGCTCGAACCCGGGACCTTTTTGCTGTGAGGCGACCGCATTAACCACTGTGCCAATGTGCTGCCCTTTCACAAATACAATCTCGTAAATATAATTTTAACAATAGCATAAGACTCAACAGCATCATTTCTATTATTTTATCTGGCTTGAAGGGACTGATGACATGTTTTTTTTTTTTTTTGCTTTATTTAATAGTGACAGTAGAGACAGGGATGACATGCTGCAAAGGGCCCGGGCTGGATTCTAACCCAGGCCTCTGCATTAAGGACTCAGCCTTGCTATGTGGTACGCGCTCTACCAGGCGAGCCACCGGGACGCCCCCAGGACATGTGACATGTTTTGACCGTGAAAGAAAAATCTTGGCAAGCTTTTCTAACATGGCCCAATGTCTAATCTGAAGAGATCTCCACTGCTCCAAAGTGCTGTTTACTTGACTCCGGTTTGCTTACGCCTTAGGCCTTCTAGCATCTCCTAGTGGGCAAACTGCCCCGTGTTTTCACTTTCCCCAAATTATGTATGCCTGAACTTGAAGAAATAAACTCAGTTAATGGGCATACTTTGAGACATCTCGACAGAGAAAACAACTCAATTCATCTCATTATTTTATAAGTTAAATTTTGCTGACTGGGCCGCACTACATTTCCCAAGGACTGCTTGTCATTCATTCGCCGCACTTTTACTGTTGGTTGACTGGTGCAGTTGTGAGGCTAATCCAGGCAATTACATAATATTTTTGTCATTTGTACAAGTAATTTTACATAATACTCAAATATGGAATGAACAAACCTTTTCTCTTCTCCAGGAGAAGGCTGAACAGCTTCATAATGAGGCCCGTCGTTGGGCTATGGTCAGGGCCATTGGTGCTAGTATAAATGACCTAAGGAAGTTAAGCCTACATCGGTGTGTCAGCTTGTACTGACTTCCAAGAAGGTTGAACCAGTTCCTCTGGGTACGTTTGTTGACAGTGTTTCATCACTCAACTAAGTGACATCTTCGGTCGAAACTGACTGCAGGTATCCCCACCCCTATAAACAATACAGTAAAATACAGTTGCATAACAACCGAAACCAACGACCACTTTCATGTGCAAATATGGCTGTGACCATGAACTAGAGTTTCAGTGGCCATGTGTACTACTGAAACTCAACTGTGCTATCGAAACTCTAGTTGATGGTCACACCCATATTTGCACATGAAACTGGTCGTTGGTTTCGGTTGCTATGCATCTGTCGCCATCTTACAATGCTGTGATTGCAACATTCTCTAATCCTCTATGAATAGTACACATGGCCATTGAAACGCTAGTTAATGGTCACACCCATATTTGCATATGAAACTGGCCGTTGGGTTTCGGTCGTTATGCCGCTGTCAAGGCTCAGCGTTTCCGGTTTTTTAATTTTAAAAGCCATCCGGCATGCAGAATTTCGCCACAAGAGGGCACTGTTACATAACCTCACACGAAAATGAACAACTTTTGGATCCGTGGAAACATAAAATCCGGTTGAAAATCCGTTTAAAAATCTGGGTATTTTTCGGGGGAAATCGGTAAAAAACCGAAAACGCTGAGTGGGATACCTGCAGTCAGTTTAGACTGTAGAGGTCACTTAGATGAGTGATGAAACGTTTCTCTCAATAAACGTTGTGTCCAGATGAACTGATTCAACGTTCTGGGACCTACATAAACCTTTGCAGACTTCAGTTTGTGGGGTGCGGGCTGTAATAGTCACATAATGGATATATTTAGACACGGGATCCATTGTGCACAGTTCAAAAAAAGTTGGCAGGATTATGAGAGCGGTGAGAACAGTGTGCCGCTGTTCACACTGATATCATTGCTCATTACAGCAATCACAGTGGCCTCAACTGATCTCTACTGCCATCAGCTGAAGTGGCTCAGGCTGATTTTGGGAGCAGTTGATTTCTATGGTTTATTAAAGGGGCCCGATGAGTAGCTCACTACACAGAGAGATGTGAAAGCAGGATTACCAGGAAACAGTGGTATTGATTGGGTCAAGAAGCCCAGGGTTGCATTACACATTCGACCAGGGAGAGAGGATTTGAGGTGAAAACAGTGCTGACTGAAAGATGAGATAAGACTTTGATGACTCACCCAGTCGGCCATCATGTCTCTGCCTTATAAAATATGGCAGGGACTAACTTTGTCCCCAAACTATTTGGATTGTTGCTGCTACTATGTCAAGTTATAGTGTGAAGTATCTGCTGTCCAGTGTATGCTCATGTGTGTCTTTGTGTGCTAAATAGAGACAACTAGATATGAAAGAGAGAAAAAAAGGGATAACATAAATTGATATCTACGTTTAACTCCACATCACTAGATTTACATTGATGGGTTTTTTTCTCATGTCAATAAAACCTAATCAGTGTATAACTGAAAAGCTCTCTCGGCTGTTGTGGTTTCACTGATGTTTTTTAGAGACACACCAATCAGCCAAAACATTAATACCACCTGCCTAATATTGTGTAGGTCCCCCTTGTGCCACCAAAACAGCTCTGATCTGTCGAGTCATGGACTCCACAAGACCTCTGAAGGTGTCCCCTGGTATCTGGCACCAAGACATTAGCAGCAGATCCTTTAAGTCCTGTAAGTTGCGAGGTGGGGCTTCCATGGATCGGACTTGTTTTTCCAGCACATCCCACAGATGCTTGATTGGATTGAGATCTGGGGAATTTGGAGGCCAATGCAACACCCTGAACTCTTTGTCATGTTCCTCAAACCATTACTGAACAATGTTTGTAGTGTGGCAGGGTGCATTATCCTGCTGAAAGAGGCCGCTGCCATCAGGGAATACCGTTGCCATGAAGGGGTGTACCTGGTCTGCAACAATGTTTCGGTAGGTGGTACATTTCAAAGTAACATCCACATGAATACCAGGACCCAAGGTTTACCAGCAGAACATTGCTCAGAGCATCACACTGCTTCCGCGGGCTTGCCTTCTTCCCATAGTGCATCCTGGTGCCATCTCTAATCCAGATAAATGACACACACTCACCCGGCCATCCACATGATGTAAAAGAAAACGTGATACATCAGACCAGGCCACCCTCTTCCATTGCTCCATGGTCCGGTTCTGACACTCATGCGCCCATTATAGGCACTTTCGGTGGTGGACAGGGGTCATCATGGGCACTCTGACCGGTCTGCAGCCACACAGCCCCAAACACAGCAAGCTGCGATGCACTGTGTGTTCTGACACCCGTCTATCATAACCAGCATTAACTTTTTCATCATTTTGAGCTACAGTAGCTCTTCTGCGGGATGTAATGAGATGTTATTCACTTCACCCGTCAGTGGTTTTAATGTTTTGGCTGATTGGTGTATTTATCCATCCATTCTTTATAAATGAATCCATCCATCCATTCATTAGTGTAGTTCTTTCCTCATCTGGTCGCTGATCGCATAAATCACCACTAGGGAACGACAAAGTAGACATTATGTTGGCCTACTTACCTGCGACATGAAAATTATTGTTGAAAGGATGAATTTTTTGATTACATACTTCCTGGTGGTAAATTTTTGGCATTGGTCGTCGATCATTAAGACATTAATACGTATAGTTAATTAAACATGGAAAAACAAACCGAATTAACAATTTCTGTCCGCAAGTAATTAAATCAAGTGATTAAATAGTTAAAAAAAACAGCGGTGACGTTTTCATTGAATCATTTGGGTTTCTCTGGTCTTACATTGTTCTCATGCAAATGGTTTGTAAGCAATTATCTGCATCGCAGTGTTACTAGTTTAACTACGTAGCGTGGTGGGAGTGGCGGCGCTGGTTACTGAATGAAATAGCTTTCCGGTAGCGAAGCTCTTTCATTGAGCCCACACAAGCTACATTTTCCCATCCAGCCATTACCCAAGCCGCTTATCCGAACTCGGGTCGTGGGATGCTGGAGCCTGTCCCATTTCTAAAGCTCAGGCGCAGGGGAGCTTTCTGCAGCGGACTGAAATAAAACTGCTCAAGATCAAGAAGTGACGCCACCGCCATACACGATCACGGACCTGTATGTGCGGCCAACAGAAGCGCTTCCGTGTGACAGTGACGTCACATACCAATCCTTGGCCTGATGCCTGCGATTTGTCTACTGCAGGGGAACACACACACACACACACACACACACACACATACACACACATACACACACACACCATGTCACCCTATACTTGTGGGGACCCCCTCACTGACTGCATTAATTCCCTAGAATTCCCTAGCACTTACCCTAACCTTAACCATCACAACTACATGCCTAACCTTAACCTTTACCCTAATTTCAACCTAATCCTAATTCTAACCTTACCCTTAAACCAAGTCCTAACCCCAAAATAGACCACTTTCCTCATTTGGGACCCATAAAATGCCCCCCCCCCAACACACACAGATGAACATACACACACTCTCGACACCTGTTTTTTGTTATTATGTGGAGCACATGTTTTGTTTTTTGTTTTTTTTTCTTTTTTTTGCCAAATTGGTTTTGGAGCAGTGAGAGCAGACAGCACAGTTTATTGTTTAATAAACAATTGAACTGAACATTTTTTGCCTGCCTATCTGTTTGACTGACAGTTTTATTGATCACTGAGATAGCATTGTCTTGGAATGAAGTTGGCTCAACAACAAAAAAATAGCTTGGAACTTTTGCCATGTTGCTGTAGCTTGCTAGTGAAGTAAATAGGGGCAGCACGGTGGCGCAGTTGTTAGCGCTGTCGCCTCACAGCAAGAAGGTCCTGGGTTCGAGCCCTAGGGTAGTCCAACCTTGGGGGGGTCATCCCGGGTCGTCCTCTGTGTGGAGTTTGCATGTTCTCCCCATGTCTGCGTGGGTTTCCTCCGGGTGCTCCGGTTTCCTCCCACAGTCCAAAGACATGTAGGTCAGGTGAATCAGCCATACTAAATTGCCCATAGGTATGAATGTGTGTGTGTGTGTGTGTGTGTGTGTGTGTGTGTGTGTGTGTGTGTGTGTGTCGGCCCTGTGTGATGGCCTGGTGGCCTGTCCGGGGTTTCTTCCCGCCTGCTGCCCAATGACTACTGAGATAGGCTCCAGCATCTCCGCAATCCTCAGAGCAGGATAAGCGGTTCGGATAATGGATGGATGGATGGATGGATGGGTAAATAGGACGGATGGGTAAATAGTCCAACATCAGCCAAACAGCAACCTACATAGCAGCAGTCCAATGGTCAAGCACTGCCCCCCCCCCCGAGGGTCATGTACCATACTGCAACAACCCCCAAGGGCTGGGCACAACTGACGTCTCAGTAAGCGGAATACGAGCCCCCTGACAGTGCGCCGAGCACTGAATGGGACACCAAGTCAGCAGTCATTTCCCTGAGATATGACTGCACGAAGGTCGGAGTAGAGGGCCAAGAAGCTGCCAAGCAGATGTCCTCCACTGACACTCCCCCGAAAAGTGCTATTGAGGATGCAATGCACCTAGTAGAGTGCGCCCTGAGGCCCACTGGGGCAGGTTGGCCTATAGCATTGTAACTCTTGCGCACTGCATCACAAATCCAGTGAGCTAGCCACTGCACAGATAGAGGGGCCCCCTGAGCCCAACAACTATGGCAGACGAACAGCCTGAAAGTGACTTCCTGAAAGTCGCCGAGTGCTCCACATAACAGCAAAGTGCCTGCACCGGGCACAGGTTGTGGAGGTGCTCCACCTCCCTGTCAGCGTGAAGAAGTGGAAATCATGCTCTCAGACGGATGACCCAAACGAGGAAAAGATTACCTTTGGCTGGAAGGACAGATTGGGGCACAGTTCCACCAATCCCTTGTCATCACTAACAGACATGCAAGAGGGATGTACTGACAAGGCACACAAATTCCTCACTCTCTTGGCCAAAGTAAGAGCCAACAGAAGTGCTGTCTTGATAGATAAAAGCTCCAATTCCACCTGACCCAGTGGCTCAAAAGGTGGACCAGCCAAACCATCCAGAACCGTCTGTAGTTCCCACTGAGGGAGCTTCAGCCTACGGACCCCAAACCAGGGAGCGCTTAACCAAGGGGTGGCTACTGATGGTTAAGCCAAAACCATTTTGGCCTGCTGTAATCACTGCTGCAAACACCCTCAAGGTGGAGGCAGCGCCACATCTCTCAAACAATTCCTGTCGCACTGCAAAACATGTTGCAAAGGGTAGGAGTGTGGGTCGAGGTTCCTGGCCTTGAAACCCATCCCCAAAAACCGGCCTGCGGCTAGCATGAGCTTTGGAGGTGGAAGGGGCACATGCACTCTGAATAGTCACGACAACTGAGCCTTTGTCAGTCCCCATGTCCCGCTTTCCTGTGTTACTGTTGCTAGGTTAGACAAACAAAGCTCTGAGGGGGTCCATTCCCATAGAAAAACATTGAAAACTTGTACACGTAGTTAACATTAAAACTCATAATTTTGATTCTTAAAAACGTTGCCTGTCGTGTGCTGTTCTCTCTTTGTTGATCTAACCTTCGTCTAAATAATTTAAAAGAGGAGAAAGAGTTTATCATTTTTAAATGGCAGACATTCATAAACTGCCTTGACATCGTTCAGATTTCTCTAAGAGTTTACACTGCAATCCACACAGAGCATCAATTGCAATTTTTTGTCATATTATACTACTGTTTACTGTTTTATCAGTCTACTGTTTGTTATCATCACATTAGAATTATATTGGAAATTCTAAAAGTAATATTGTGTGGACCTGTTCTTTGTAATAATTTAAACAAAAACTTCATTGCCAACCTTCTAAAATGGGTTTCATGCTTCTTGCAGATGCACTGTGTGGGTCGTCCGCAAGAAGCATGAATATGTTTAAGCCCTAGGGGGACTGAGCTGGGACCCAGGGACGGATTAAACCAATCTGGGGCCCGGGGCACAATAATTCACGAGGCCCCCCTATAACAACACCAGAGAGTCTGAATGCAATTTCACCAAGCAGTTTTGATTAGTCATGTGACTTACAGTAATCACCGGAAACAACGCAACGCATGTGATATTCTTAAAGGACCTACAAAACGTTACGTTATTATTATTATTATTATTGTTGTTGTTGTTATTATTTCACCCGTCACCAGCACTAACTGCTAAGGCGCGCAAACGTCACGTTAACGTTACCTCCCAGAATGCATTGAATATGTAAGGGATAATGTACAGTGAGCCGGTTATTATTACGAAATAAACCCCCGACAGGGTGATGCAGGACCCCGACGCGAGCGGAAGGGTCTTGAATCACCCTTGAATCACCCTAATGATTTTTGTTTTTGTTTGTATGTGTAGCCTATAACATTTAACTGTACACTGGTGCTAATGAATCCATATTTGAAATAATACAGGAATATTTTTGGCATACAATTGGAAAAAAACATTATAGCGAATCCGGGAGACAACGCAACCACAGGAACTGCTGCGGCCGGGAAGCGAACCCGAGTCGCCCGCACTGCGGGAGACATCGCTAACCGCTCGACTAAAGCGTCAGACCCGCCAGCTAGCGGCCAGCGTGTCTACTTATCCATGCACGTTACAATATTTTGTCACCATGATTGAGAATTCTAGCGAAATCATGTCTTATATAAACCCTGGTAATCGACATTACCTCTTGTAATGATTATTTATAGAAGGGGTAATCATTGGGCGGATTTCAGAGGACGTAATTTCGCTAATCTTGGGGGCCCCCAGAAGGGCGGGGCCCTGGGGCCCGGGCCCCGTCGGCCCGTGCATTAATCCGTCCATGCTGGGACCCCAAAGAATTATTTGAGACCCTGTATGTCAGAAATATAATAATGAAAAGTTAGAGTATCATTCTTTCACCAAAACACACACACACTAATCAACATTAGCTCACTGGTGGTTGTGTTAGCCTAAGTTACATCAGACAGCAAGTTGCTTAGCTGAAGTTAGCAAACAACATTTCCTACTTTTACCTTTTTCGACTAGGTCTGGCAGCTGTTCCTGCTACATCCACAGGATCAGAATATTGTTTGCTTGGGGCGCCATCAAGAAAATGCTTATTTTGAAGGGAACAAACAACATGTGCTACTGATTTCTATCTGGCTTGGTAGGTTAGCACTTAGTTGTTGATGTTCATTAGCTTAGCGACAGAAATGGCAACGTTACCAGCATGCTTTTAACGTTACTCAGTATAGGTAGCGAACATTACTGGAACATTTAGAATATTGTCAATATACTGAAAACAATATTGTTTTCTCTTACCTTTGAACATATGTAGGTATTTTTGCTGACAGTGGCAGGGTTGAACTGCTCGTGTGGTCGTCCACACAGCCGAATCCAATGGCGACATCTCTCAATATTTGTTTTGGGTTTGATGAAAGGAATAAAAACAACTCCAGGATTGCGTTCTTAACCATTTTCCCGTTCAATCTCAATTCCTCTTGTTTTCGCTCTCAAATTCGTTTACCATCGGAACGCATCAGAGTTTATCCACTCGATCTGTTTGTCTAACCCCAAGTACATTAGCAACAGTAACCATGGGTAAGAGCACTCTGGTTGGTGGGTATAGCAGACCAATCAGAAGGCCAACAAAGGGTCAATTGCCTCCAGGAGGCCCACATTGCTAGGTCTCATCCTCTCAGCCTCCAAGCAATGAGGCGCTGTCCCAGAACTGGATGCCAGGGGATTGTGCCTTCTGCCTGCTGCAAGGCAGAGGGCAGGTCCGGGACTGGCCACGGAGGATCTGTCACCTTCAGCTGAGCTAGGTCCAGGAACCACCTGGCTCTTGGGCTCTCTGGCACCATGACTATCACTGATAGGTGCTGCGTTCAAGCAGCTGTGAAGCAGCTGCATCATCAGCCACAGTGCCAGAAAGCATACAGTAGGCCAGGAGGCCACATTGGGTGGGCTAACGTGTCCACCCCCAACAGGGGGGCGTCGGTCACTCTCAGAGAGAACCACAAAGGACCCTTGACATTCTCCTTTCTTGCAAACAGGTTGGTCACCAGTCACCCGAACCATTGCCAGATCTGTTTGGCTACATCCAGGGAGATGCTCCGTTCTCCCTGGAGCGAGCCCCCTCTGGACATGATGTCTGCCCCCACATGGAGAAATGGTGGGCCTTCAGGGAGCAGAGATTGAGATCTGACCAAGTCAGGATGGACACCATCATCCTGCGCAGGGCTGGGGATCTGACACCCCCCTGTCTGTTCAGGTAAGCCACCAAAGTGGTTTGTCTGACCTCACCATGATGTGCTTCCCCCTCAGATGAGGAGCAAAGTGGTGAAGCACCTTCTGAACCACTGTGAGCTCCAGAAGGTTTATATGGCAAGGAGCACCTGACCATGTACCCCCCCCCCCCATGTTGGTCTAGTCGAGGGTTCTCCCCCAACTGGCCAGAGAGGCATCTGTGAAGACTTGGACATAGTGAGGAACGCACCCCAGCCAAATCCCCTCGTGGAGATGACCAGGTGAGTCCCAAAACATCATGTCCCTCTGCAGCAGTGCAAGGATGTGAAGCTCGCACTGTTTGTCTTGGTTCAGGTTTAGCCAAAGCTATGCAAACCAACATTGTAGACTCCTCACGTGTAGCAGCCCCAAGCGCACCACTGGTTGTGCTGCTGATATCCCGTGGAGTGACCTAACACTCCCTGCCGGCACTGAAACCGAGGAAATCAGGCATCAAGTCAGCCGTAACACTGCTTCCACACGCTCCTCTGACAGGTGCGCTGCCATAGTGTGGGAGTCTGGCAGCAGACCAAGATAGGGCATCTGCTGGCTAGGCTGGAGGGCACTCTTGGTGAGGTCGATAGCGAAGCCCAGCCGCATGACATGTACGATGACCAAGTCTGTATGGGCCTCCACTTCCTGTCATGATGCAGCGAGAATCAGCCACTCATTGATGTAGTTTAAGATTCTCACCCCTAACACCCTGAGTTGCTCCGGCAGCCTCTCCACGCTTTAGAGAACGTGCATGGGGCCAGAGAGTATCGGAACAGAAGACTGAAGTATTGATAGATCCGTTCCCCCTTCCACAAAACACAGGAATTTCCTGTGACACGGCAGGATTGAGACGTGGAAATACAAGTTGGTCAGATCTATGGATGTCATCCAGTCACTTGGCCGGATCCACTCCAAAAGCAACTTGACCGAAATGGTCTCAGAGAAATTTAGTGGTTCGAAGACGCACAGCCCAGGTCCAGAATCGACCTCATGCCCACTGACCTCTTGTGAACCAGGAAATAAGGGGGGGAAAGCCCGCCTGCACCTCCGACTGGGGAACTGACGTTATGGCTGCCTTGTAGAGTGCATTTATTTCCTCATCCAATGCCACTCTCTCGGCGGGAGTGGAAAGAGAGGTCTGAAGTGTGCCGCTGAAAGGAGGAGGTTGCCGGCAGAACTGTAGTGCATAGGCCTTCCTCCAGTTCTTTCTAGCCAGGTGGGGAGAGGGCCACACAGCCGTACCTATGCCAGATGACGATCCGTGAGCGGAAGCGCAAGAGCTAGAACGTTTAGCTCACTACACTTTCCACGTAGCTTGCCCAACACTGCTTGTATGCCCATCTATGCCTATGTTACTGCTAACACGCTTCTACATATATATTTTTTTATTCTTAAGCTGTTGTGAAAGGGAAACATAAGTTTTTAAGTTTTAAAAAAGATCATCAAAAACAAGCGCACTTCCAACTTTACACCGCCGACTTAAACTAGACTAACGGATTTCAAATGGGAAAACAATGACGCTGAAATGGTGATGGAAATTGTAAAATTCTAATTAAAATGAAAGATTTCGGGGTTTCGAATTACAAAACAGCGAATTAAATAATAAAAACTTACATGATCACCACGTCAATTACTGCAGCACAAAAAAATGATAAAAACGGAAGGGACAAACAAGCACCTACTTTATTTCCATTGCACTTTATTTCGATTAAAATCACAGAAAACCGATTTCGTTATTATTGTCTTTATCCCTTTTCTTTTTTCTTTCTTTTTCTTTTGTAGGCCAATAGTCTTACCTGCTGTGTGCACGCGCAGGCGTCGTCATCAACATTCTCCCGGAAACCACGTGCGTAGACGAGGGCGGCCGAACCGTTGTATTGCAGCCTCACCAATCACTAGTTTAACGCTACCTCCATGAGTGTAACTTCCGTCGCTACTGCACGAAAATCGACTTTTTTTCCCCCCGATGCATTACACCACTCCTTCCCTGAGACTGGGTCGTGACCTGCGACGGCTAGCCAAATATTTTTTTTCAGAATTTCTTCCAGTCTTTAATTTTATTTAAGATTTATATCTGCAGTACACATTTAAGCCACGAGGAAGCTCATTGGCATCACACTCACGGTTTCCTAGACTGAACGCAACGTTGCGCTCTCCTCTTGTACACCGGACTGGAATGCAATTGTCAAAAGCAAGCAGGCCCACCAATCACGTTAGCAAGGTGTAAGTACAATTAATATGCAAAATTGAATATCTGGACTAGGCCTAAAATTATAATATTCAGCATAAGTAAATAGCACATAATGGGCCTTATGAGATTTGACATGGAATAGACCCGATGCAGTTAACGAAATGATTGTTGACTGTTCCCAATCAATTGATTGACTGATAATAGCTGCGCCTAAACGCAAGCCCACTTGTTCTGATAATAGGCACGAGCATAAAAAAAAATTCAACAAAAATAATGTTTTTGGATAGGTTGAATGGTCGTATTGTTCTGATAATTGTACTTATAACATTGAATCTAATATGAAAGGCTAGCGTACACTACCGTTCAAAAGTTTGGGATCACCCAAACAATTTTGTGTTTTCCATGAAAAGTCACACTTATTCACCACCATATGTTGTGAAATGAATAGAAAATAGAGTCAAGACATTGACAAGGTTAGAAATAATGATTTGTATTTGAAATAAGATTTTTTTTACATCAAACTTTGCTTTCGTCAAAGAATCCTCCATTTGCAGCAATTACAGCATTGCAGACCTTTGGCATTCTAGCTGTTAATTTGTTGAGGTAATCTGGAGAAATTGCACCCCACGCTTCCAGAAGCAGCTCCCACAAGTTGGATTGGTTGGATGGGCACTTCTTTGAGCAGATTGAGTTTCTGGAGCATCACATTTGTGGGGTCAATTAAACGCTCAAAATGGCCAGAAAAAGAGAACTTTCATCTGAAACTCGACAGTCTATTCTTGTTCTTAGAAATGAAGGCTATTCCATGTGAGAAATTGCTAAGAAATTGAAGATTTCCTACACCGGTGTGTACTACTCCCTTCAGAGGACAGCACAAACAGGCTCTAACAGGTACTATTTAATGAAGATGCCAGTTGGGGACCTGTGAGGCGTCTGTTTCTCAAACTAGAGACTCTAATGTACTTATCTTCTTGCTCAGTTGTGCAACGCGGCCTCCCACTTCTTTTTCTACTCTGGTTAGAGCCTGTTTGTGCTGTCCTCTGAAGGGAGTAGTACACACCGGTGTAGGAAATCTTCAATTTCTTACCAATTTCTCGCATGGAATAGCCTTCATTTCTAAGAACAAGAATAGACTGTCGAGTTTCAGATGAAAGTTCTCTTTTTCTGGCCATTTTGAGCGTTTAATTGACCCCACAAATGTGATGCTCCAGAGTCTCAATCTGCTCAAAGAAGTGCCCATCCAACCAATCCAACTTGTGGGAGCTGCTTCTGGAAGCGTGGGGTGCAATTTCTCCAGATTACCTCAACAAATTAACAGCTAGAATGCCAAAGGTCTGCAATGCTGTAATTGCTGCAAATGGAGGATTCTTTGACGAAAGCAAAGTTTGATGTAAAAAAAATCTTATTTCAAATACAAATCATTATTTCTAACCTTGTCAATGTCTTGACTCTATTTTCTATTCATTTCACAACATATGGTGGTGAATAAGTGTGACTTTTCATGGAAAACACAAAATTGTTTGGGTGATCCCAAACTTTTGAACGGTAGTGTATATACTATTGTTTTAATGAGAGGGAAAAAAACGAGAGCCTGCTAGCTCCACCTAAACGCACTTATTTTTTCATAAAGTATTTAAAATGTGCATATTGTTTTACCGAGCGTGAATAAAAACAATGAGATAGCCAGGTAACCTTGTCTGAATGCATTTATTTGGTCTCATTTATAAAGTAACATTTGTATATTTTCAATTACACGAATATAAAACAAAGCTGTTGATTGTATAAAACGTGCAACTTGGAAATGGCTGGTTTACCGATTCAAGATCATAAAAGGTAATGCGGAAATGGCAGTAAAAGGGATCAGAACGATCGCGCAAATTCGCGCTTCTCACGAGTTGTAGATCAGGCCCATTGTGAATTGGGTCTCGATGGTTTGTCATTTTTAAAAGGTGGGTCCCCAGAAACCTAAAATAAAAAAATAAATAAAGTAGGGGAAACGCTGCACACGACGTTTTCAAGTGGCGGTGTTGGTATATTCCGTACGTCGAGGACGTGAACCGGCAGGCCTGGCTGGTCAGGTGGTTTCCGAGAGAGTGTCTACGCAGACTCTCGGCAGTCCGGGCACACAATCTGTACCGTTGGCCCGCCGGACGCTAACCTAGGTTATCTGAATATCTAACAGAATTATTCATTGTATCGAAAACTGAAACGTAAGTTAACTGCATCACCAACGTGTTTATTTGTTTTGTTTGTTTTTACTTAAACCAAGCGACATACGTTTGCTGCAGCTGTCAGCACTGCTGCTAGTTAAGGTTCTGGCCTGCTGGATCTACGAGCAAGGCTTTCATTGATTATGTGTTGTGATTATCCCAGTGGCTTTCTATTCTTTACTGTAGATCTTGCTTTTAGGAAAATGTCTTGGAAGGAGGGATCCTGGTGCTCTGTTTGTGCCATGGTCTTGGCTCTGATTTTGCTGGAGGCTGTTATTGCACAGGCTAAGGTAACGCAAGTGCCAGCGGTCCTTATTGGTATGGTGGCATAACAATATATTATTAGCCAAGAGGAGGATATCTGCGTTTACCTTTTTTTTCCTTTTTAAATTCACAGAACTTTGAGGATGTGCGCTGCAAGTGCATTTGCCCTCCATACAGAAACATCACAGGACACATCTACAACAGAAATGTCTCCCAGAAGGATTGGTTAGAAACCATTCAGTCATCCATGCTTTTAAAACTTATTTTACTCTTGCAATCATCTCTGTTCTGATCACATTAGATCTTTTCTTACAGTATTTGCAATAATTGTTTACCACTCGTCTGTCGTTAAGACTGCCCGCCGAACATTGTGCATGTATGTTTCACAGTAACTGCCTCCATGTGGTGGAGCCTATGCCAGTGCCTGGCCATGATGTGGAGGCTTACTGCCTCTTGTGTGAGTGCAAGTACGAAGAACGCAGCAGCAACACCATCAAGGTACAACACTATGGTTATCATGTAGTAGAGCATGTGGCCATTATGTAATTTATGTGTGTGTTGTGTGTATGTGTTATGATGATTATGTGTCCCTTTGCATAAATCTTTTTTCTGTATTAGTTTTGTCTTCAAAATAGTTCAGAAAAACCTAAAAATGCAACAAAAATATTTTTGATTGGTGTTTAAAGGGTAATTCTGGTATTTTTAAACCTGGGCCCTATTTTTCCATCTTTTGGGGTCTGAATGACTAATAAGGATAAAATATTTTGGAATTGGTCCAGTATTGAGCAAGAACACTTCAGCCAGCAGCCACAGAATGGGCTGCCAATGTAATCCTTGGGGGGCAATTGCACTCGTCATAGTACGTCCGCTAGAAGTGCTTGCTTTTGCCACTGACAGATTCAGATTGTTTTTATAAGTGTCTGACAACATCATGGAAAGGATCCCGACAGAGACTGACCTTTTTTTTTAATGTTTCACTTCTTCTGGTCTCTGTTGTAATATTCCTTTTACTGCTTCTACTAATTGTGTGCGGGGGCATGGTTTCAGATGTTTACAGAAGAAGAAGTCAAGTCAAGTCAATTTTATTTGTATAGCCCAATATCACAAATTACAAATTTGCCTCAAGGGGCTTTACAGCAACACAACCTCCTGCCCTTAGACCCTCGCATCGGATAAGGAACAAATTCCTAGAAAAAAAAAAAAAACCTTTAACAGGGAGAAAAAATAGGAAGAAACCTCAGGGAGCGCAACAGAGGAGGGATCTCTCTCCCAAGACGGACAATGTGCAATGGATGTTGTGTTTACACAACTTACAGAATACAACATTGAAAGAGGATAACAGAATTATAATGGAATTATAAAATTTATGAAGAATATGCTGAGCACACCGAATCTTATCAGAGCTGACTATTCATTTGAGGTAGTATCATAGCCTGAGACTTAGAGGAACTGCTAGCAATAATTTATTTCCAAAGTCATGGCCGAATATTAAGCTGATTTCGACAATGTGGATGAGGTATTAGAATTTGATGGGCACCCATATTTATGGATGAGTATATGGATGAAATTTAAGAAAGGATGAGGAGAGAGACATGGGCAACAGGCAGAGGAGGGTGAACCAGCTGCTGCAAGGCCGCGAAGCATATTATTATTTTTCTTTTATATTTTCTCGTTCTATTCTGCGTGTTTTTTGATAACGAGTGGAAGGCAAAGGAAGAATTTTATTGTGCAAGGAAACTTGTTTTTAACTGAACATCTGACAATAAATGCTTTGACTTGACTTGACTTTCAATGTGGAAATGATTAGAATTGATCATGTATATTGAATAACTACCATCATCATTCTTTGCCAGTAAGTATCTCTATGATATTCCCGAATGTATAGGATATGAAATGTAGGCCTAGGTCATATAATAAGTAAGCATAAATATGACATTTTTACACCACACACACACACACTCTTTGGCAACAATATTACCCAGATAGTGTCTACTTGTTGATATCACTTATTCTATAATTATGAATGTCAACTGTTGAAAAGGGGAAATTCATCTAAAAGACTTTTTTTGGGGGGGGGGGATTTTTCCCTCTTTTTCTCCCCAATTTGTACCCATCCAATTACTCCACTCTTCTGAGCTGTCCTGGTCACTGCCCCCCCCCCCCCTTCTTATCCGGGGATGGCTGCAGACTACCACATGCTTCCTCCGATACATGCGGAGTCACCAGCCACTTCTTTTCACCTGACAGTGAGGAGTTTTGCCAGGGGGACGTAGTGCATGGGAGGATCACGCCATTCCCCCCATCCCCCCCCCCCGAACAGGCGCCCCGACTGACCAGAGGAGGCGCTATTGAAGCGACCAGGACACATACTCACATCCGGCTTCCCACGCGCAGACACGCCAATTGTGTCTGTAGGGACGCACGACCAAGCCAGAGGTAACGCAGGGATTCGAATTGGCGATCCCCATGTTGATAGACAACGGAATAGACTGCTACGCTACCCAGATGCCGCCTATGTAGACATTTTATAGTCAGTCATGACTGAGTTGATTTTGTACATACTACTGGCTTAACAAGTCATTGTTTTTGCCATTATCCTGCCATGCTTTCGTGTGTACTGATGCCAGGTCAACACAATAACTTTAGCTAATAACATTACCTCCACTCTGTCTGCAGCAGGTTTTTCTACTCTTGGAACAGCATTTTTCTTTAGGAAAAGCTGCTTTGGTATAGGATTTCTTCTCTTCTTTTGGTGGCAGTAGTCATCTCAGGCAAAATGGTCACTGCAGACCCAATGGTCTGCAAGGTCCAGTGTATGGACAGGAGTATTTGGATCCATTTGTAGCATGTTACAACCCAGCTCATTAGGGGAAAGGGAAGCAACATAAAACCAGATTTAATTGGTAAAAAATATTATTTATTTACATGGAACTTAGATTGTTAAATAGAAAACACAAGAGGCAAACTACAAAGGAAAAGGGCCTGTGAGTGTTGTGAAAATCAATAACCAAATATAACAGAAATAGGGCTCTTTAAACCCAGAGCAATAACTAAGGGACTACTATCTAAGGGAAATTAAAACGAAAATAAAACCTCACTGTCTTTTATTTGACTGAAAACTAAAAACAGTCAACACGCACCCCTGCTCCTAGTGTGTCTAACGACGAAAATGCTCAGTGTGTGAGGTATCAGTAATCAGCTAAAACTATACTTTGCCGAGTCCCCAGGTCATTAACTAGTGGCTTGTTCTAAGTTCACAAACACATCTCTAGCAATCTGAAATACAACGAGAGGCATGGTGGCAAGCTGCTCAATAAATCGCAGCTGTATCGACTGACAAGCTGTCAAAACAAGTAGGTTCAGTTCCCCCAGTTTCACTGACTGGATTAGTGCACTGGACCAGGTACCACTCCAATCAGGACTGCCAAAAATGCCAACCAGGAAGTGGGAGGAGCATCTGAACAGGCTGCTCGACAGGCACAAAAGAAGCACTAACGAAGGATTATACACAAAGGCAGAGGTTGGCGGTGGCCGTAACACCCCTCATTACATTACAGTCATTTAGCTGACGCTTTTATCCAAAGCGACTTACAATAAGTGCATTTAACGTAGGAAATCAGGAGAACTACTAGTCATCAGAGGTCATAAGTGCATCTAAACAAGCATCTAAGAGCAAAACCAGTGCTAAAGTAAAAGTGCAAGAAAGAGTTTGTTTTTTTTTAAATGAGTGAAGACAATAAGTGCTAAGAACAAGTAACAGGGTAGTAGTTCTTAAGCATGTGAGTTTTCAACCTGCGCTGAAAGATGGGCAGCGACTCCGCTGTCTTGACATCAGTGGGGAGTTAATTCCACCACTGTGGGGCCAGGACAGAAAAGAGCTGTGACCGGGTCGATCGGCAGCAGGGACCTCTGAGCGACAGGGCAACCAGGCGTCCCGAGGCAGCAGAGTGAAGTGGTTGGGCGGGGGTGTAGGGCTTGACCATGGCCTGGAGATAGGAAGGAGCTGTTCCTTTCATTGCCCTGTAGGCTAGCACCAGAGTCTTAAATTGGATGCGAGCAGCTACTGGGATCCAGTGTAGGGACATGAGAAGGGGAGTTGTGTGAGAGAACTTAGGGCGGTTGAACACCAGATGAGCTGCAGCTTTCTGAACAAGCTCCAGAGGTCTGATGGCCGACGCTGGGGCGCCAGCGTGGAGGGAGTTGCCGTAGTCCAGCCGGGAGATGACCAGAGCCTCGATAAGCACCTGTGCCGTCTCGCCAGTGAGGAATGGGCGAATCCTCCTGATGTTATAGAGGAGAAATCTTCAGGAGCGAGCAACCGATGCAACATTTGCAGCAAACGACAGTTGGTCATCCAGGATCACACCCAGATTCCTCACAGTCCGAGTTGGCGTCACCACGGTGTTGTCAATGGTGATGGCCAGATCTCGGTGTGGGCAACCTTTCCCCGGGAGGAACATCAGCTCTGTCTTGTCCAGATTGAGCTTCAGGTGGTGTGTCGCCATCCACTCCGAGATGTCAGTTAAGCACGCAGCAATGCGTGTCTCTACTTGTGTGTCAGAGGGAGGAAAGGACAAGATCAGCCCCTCCTCTTAAGACATAATCCGATAGGTTTTGTTAGCATAGTAAACTACATTGGCTATCTCCTAGATAAGGCCTCTCCTCTAGATAAGGCATCTGGTAACACATTTTCTGAACCCTTTTTGTGACTAATTTACAAGTTGTAATCTTGCACGATCAGAGCCCACTGCATGAGTCTGGTTTTGGTTGTACATGCAGGACAGAAAGTCAAGGGGTTTATGATCAGTGAAGATTACAGCAGGCAAGGGACTGGACCTGACATACACTTCACAATGTTGGAGTGCCAACAACAATGCAAGGGTTTCTTTTTCAATAATGGAGTGCGTACTGGCAGCATGATGGCACAGTGGTTAGTGCAGTCGTCTCACAGAAAGAAGGTTCTGGGTTTGAGCCCTGGGGTAGTCCAACCTTGGGGGTTGTCACGGGTCGTCCTCTGTGTGGAGTTTGCATGTTCTTGCCATGTCTGTGTGGGTTTCCTCCGAGAGTTCCAGTTTCCTCCCACAGTCCAAAGACATGTAGGTCAGGTGAATCGGCCATGCTAAATTGCCCAGGCCACTGCTGTAAGGACTCAGCCTTATGTGGTACACACTCTACCAGGTTAGCCACCGGGGCACCCCCGATCAACCTCCAGTTTAAAGGGTCTAGAGAGTTCAGGGGCGTGGCTTAAAGACTTGACACTCTCAAAGGCATGTTTGCACTTAGGAGCCCACACAAAATCTATCTTTGGACTGGGCAGATTGGTTAGTGGGTGGACAACACTGGAAAAGTTTTGGCAGAAACTCCTGTAATACCCTGCCAT
Organism: Lampris incognitus; assembly: GCF_029633865.1. Taxonomy (NCBI): domain Eukaryota; kingdom Metazoa; phylum Chordata; class Actinopteri; order Lampriformes; family Lampridae; genus Lampris; species Lampris incognitus. The sequence continues at coordinate 21,573,046 of NC_079212.1, read as the reverse complement.
GCCTAGGAACCTGCAAAGGACTCTCCTTGTTGAAGGAATGGGACCTTTGGATATGGCAGAGACTTTTGCCTCTATGGGAATACCTGACCCTGGACCACCTGCCTCCCTAAGTAGGTGACTGTGGCTTTTCCAAACTCACACTTTGGCAAGTTCAATGTGAGCGATGCTTAGGCGAGCCAAGTGAACACTTGCTCAAGGATCTTTATGTGCTCCTCCTCGGTGGTGGTGTACACAATCAGATCATCTAAATACGCATTACAGTTAGTTAGCCCTTCCAAGACTGTTTACCAGTGTTTGAAAGGTGGCTGGAGAGTTGCACATGTCAAAAGCCATGACATTGTACAGTAAGAAATGGAAACGAAGGCAAAGATTTGGAGGCATGGTCTGTTAATGGCACTTGCCAAACGCCTTTGAGCAGATCTGGTTTGCTTACATATTTGGCTGTACCCAACGTAATCCTCCATCTGTGGTAGAGGATAGGAGTCAGGAACGGAAATGGCATTTATCTTGTGAAAATCAGTTATAAACCAAGGGAAACCATCAAATTTAGCCTCTAAAAGACATGGAGGAACTCCTGGAGCTGGCTGTGGCTAAGCCATGTTGCAAAAGATGCATGGTTTCCTTTTCCATCAATTCCCGCTTAACCATGTTAACATGCTAAGGATGTTTGAAATGTGGTAGTGTCACTTGGATGATTTCGCCTCAGTAACAAAATATAATATAAAAAAAATCAAATTCTAACATTAGTTACTCACTCTGAAAAAATGGTAAGACATCAGTTTTAAATTGAGACTGTTATGTAATCATTTATAATATAGACTCCTAGTAGCTGCTTTAAATAGGCCTAGATGTTCTGTTAAAGTGATGAAGAAACTATATTGCCATGTAACGAAGTTGGCGGTATTTGTTCATTGTCAATATAGCGGTTGTAGCCAGGTGCATTTTTTTTTCAATAAAACCATGTTGCTGGAATGGAAATAATGCATTTATTCAGTGTCCATATGCTGTTCATTGTCTGGAATCTATGTTAGCAGCAAACCTAAAGCAGAAAAAAACAAAACTGTATACCTCAATATTTGTTTATTTATCACGAGTCATATCGTCATCGCAATATTCAACAACATTATCGCATATCGCATGTTTTCCTAATATCATGCAGCCCTAGTTATCAGGTCATCATCGGACATGTTAGGAGTCTCTGTCACAGTTAACCACAGCTACCAGGGACTACAGATGCTTGAACGTGTTCGGCTTTTTCCAGACTAGTTTTGCATGCTTTTCTGGAGTAGCACCATTTCAGCATGTTTAAATGGCATATGCAAGTTTTTCGCTTTCTGTGGGGAGTGCTAAAGATGAAGTCGGTGTCACTGAAACACTTACGGATGTCATGTGGACCGGAGAATTTGGCCGAGAGAGTAGCGCCAGGGATAGGCAGTAACACCAAAACTGTCGCCAACCTGAAAATGTTGGGGAACGGCAGCACAGTCGTAATGACATTTCACCACTGTGAAGTGTAGAGAGACTCTTTTGCAAGGGAATTGACATGGTGCAAATTCTCATGTAACTGACTGACATAGTCTAACACATTTCAGCCGCAGATTCGGATGACAGGAATTAATTTTATAGGGGTTTGAGTGGGCCATGGGGCATGTGGCCAAAGACAAGCTCTGTTGCACTGAATCCTAAAGATTTCTGGATGGCTTCACAGGCTGCAAACAAATGAATGGAATTCCCTTATCCCAGCTGTTTTCGGTTTCCAGACAATATTTGTGGAGCGTAATCTTTAATGTCTGATGCCACCGTTCTAACATGCCTTGAGTTTCAGGATGGTATGTGCTGGAAACTGTGTGATGCAGTACATTTGTTGTTTGGAGGACCCGTTTGAAAAGATTTGACTGGAAATTTGTGCCTTGATCAGTTTGAATCACATGGGGAAGGCCGAATGTGGAAAAGAACTTGGTGAAAGCTTTCACTAGTGAGCTAGTGGTTATTTTATGCACCGGGACAGCTTTGGGAAAGCGAGTGGCAGTGCACATGATGGTGAGTGAGTAAATACTGATTTCCACTTTTTGTTCTGGACAAGGAACTGCCAGTCAGTTATTATCTGTTCAAACGGCTCTTTTATGGCAGAATGCAGTGGGGCTGGTGGAATAGTTTGGTTTGGTTTACTTGCAATCTGGCGAACATGGCAACGGCGGCAGTACTTAGCTACATAGCTTTTAACCCTGACCAAAAGAAGTTTTTAAGAATGAGCTGGTAAATTTTTGTTACAACCAAATGTCCTGACCACTGGTTTTCATGTGCTACACACAAAACATGCTGACACACAGACCGCTGATACACAGCGGGTACAACTACCTAGTAGACAGCACTCCAATCAAAATGAGCAGTTAGGGAAGGAGGCCATTTATGCACCAGAATGTCCTTGTCTAGTAAAAAAGCTACCTGTTCACCATTTGCTTTGTCAGCACTCACCACATTTGAGAAGCACTTATTTAATATTGGCTCAGCTCCTTGAGCAGCGCACAGGCAGTCTCGAGTCACTGGAAGAAACATGCCTTCAGGAGATAGCGTGTCTGGGCTGGCAGAGCACACCAGCTCAATGGCACTTTCACTAGGAGATGCTGCAGCAATCGCTGTCTTAGCCTGTCCTGAAAAGGCCGGCATAAGCACACTTTCAACCACAGAAACATCATTACTTTTAAGTGACTGTGTGTGAGTGACTGCACAACAGGGAAAGAAATAGTGTGTGGCTGTGCTACTTTGCTTGGGTCCGTGCACTGAGGGGAGTCCAACACTTCCAGCGGAGGAGTCACTTTACCACGGGCGATATCGTTACCCATTAAAAAGGCAATACAGCTAATTGGCAACTTGGGACAAACAGCAATGGGGAAGAAACCAGTGATCAATTTAGACTGTGTATATATATATGCGCGATGTACTGGCCAAGGAATGTGCTCCATCGCAATGTCACGCAGCATGCTGCCATAACTGCAGTCAGACTGCTCTGAGACTGGCAACGCACCAGAGAATGACAACTGAGAGCCTTTGGTGTCTTGTAAAATATGCACCAGGTGCTGATCTCCAGTCTCACCTGTTAATGACATTAATCCGTCAAATATGAATAGTTTGAAACAAGTGTCAGGGTTTTCCCTGGCACCAGAATCAGTGTTAATGCCTTTTGGCTGGGGCACACTCTGAGAAGGCTGCTCTTTGCGTTTAAGGGTCAAACAGTTGGTAATGACATGTCCACGTTTGTGGCAATAAAAACATTCCCTTTCTTCTGTCTTTGAGCTGAGTAACTTGGGAGAATTATTTTGCAAATTCAGAGCATAACAAGGCTTTTTAACAGAGACTGACAGGAACACAGTCTTTTGGGTCAGCACTCTTCCAACAGAATTAAATCTCGCAGAGATTTTAAGTTATTTGCTTTGCACATAGTGCTCTACTTGTCAAACAAGAGTCTCTTGTCCCTGGTGAACACAACATAAGTCTGATTCGGGACTTTCTTTTGATTTCTAAATCTCTGTCTGTAGGCTTCAGGGACCAGTTCATAAGCACACAGAATTGTGGCTTTGATACAGTCATATTCTAGGCTGTCCTCCATGGGGAGCCCAGCTACTATTTCTTGGGCTTTCCCATTAATTTTGCACTGTAACAGGAGAGACCAGACTTCAGGCGGCCACTACAAAGCTAAAGTAATGCATTCAAAATGTACCAAATTAGGAATCTACTTCAGTTTCACGAAAGGAATGTACCAAAGCAATGTGCTTGCTGACATCAAATGCTAAAGCGGTGAAATAATAATAATAATAATAAAGAATTTTTATATCACCTTTCAAAACCATGTTATAAGGTGCTTTACAATACAAGATAAAAAAAGTACACACAGTAAAGATAAAAAAACAAAAACAAAGTATAAGACCTGATCTGCTTTACAGAACAAGGTAAAACAGTCAGGATAAAGATCACAAGAACATAAAAAAAAGAATATATATATAGAACATTGAACGCAATAAAACAAAGTGTATGATTAAAACAAATCAAATAAAAGTGATACAAGAGAGATATAAAATTGGCCAATGACAGATTTACTCTAGACAGCCCTCTGTCATTAATAGATGCACTTGGTGCATGAGTCTCCCTCTGGGACACAAGCTGCAGCTGATGCAGTCTTACAGCTTTGTCAGCTTCAATTTCCAGCTCTTTAATCTCCAGCTGGTATTGTAATTGTGTTTGTCTGTTTTGTGCCTTTTCCTTGGCTTCCATTTGGAGGGGAGCAAGGTGGACTTTTAATCGAGCCTCGTTTCTGGATCCAATACTAGCTGAAGAGAGGGGATCAAAGCGGAGTTTTTACCTGTTCATCTATCTTACCCTCTGCTCCCGAGACTGCTTGAGCACCGCGAGGATCATCCTCATGCTTTGGGCTACCTCCCACTTCACTTAGTGTCATCCTCCGGCATGGTAGGCTCGGTCCGCACCGACAACACAGGAATCTCCCAATTCACCTTCAACAATTAAGGCTTTAAGCTCCTTTTTAAGTAATTGTTTAGAGTACGTGATACTGAAGTGATTTGCTGTTTGAGTCAAATCTTGTTTACGGCAGCTGTCAATTTGACTAAGGGAAGTAGTCAAACAGCGACATATCCAATTAGTGCAGCTGTGCACAATTTCTCTTTCTCTTTTTTTTTTCTTTCCAAAAACAATCCAACCTCCAAGCTATCAATAATGTTTCTCTATGGGAAACTTCTACGAGATATTCCGGACGAGCCCCCATTTATTTTACACCCAGCTCATTACGGGAAAGAAAAGCAACATAAAACCAGATTTAGTTAGGACAAAAAGTGTATTAAATAGGAACTTAGATTGTTACATTACATTACAGTCATTTAGCCAATGCTTTTATCCAAAGCGACTTACAATAAGTGTATTTAGCATAGGAAATCAGGAGAACTACTAGTCATCAGAGGTCATAAGTGCATCTAAACAAGCATCTAAGAGCAAAACCAGTGCTAAAGTAAAAGCGCAAGAAAGAGATTTTTTTTTAAATGAGTGAATACAATAAGTGCTAAGAACAAGTAACAGGGTAGTAGTTCTTGAAGAGGTGACAGAAAAGAGCCGTGACCGGGTTGATCGGCAGCAGGGACCTCTGAGCGACAGGGCAACCAGGTGTCCCGAGGCAGCAGAGCGAAGTGGTTGGGCGGGGGTGTAGGGCTTGACCATGGCCAGGAGATAGGAAGGAGCTGTTCCTTTCATTGCCCTGTAGGCTAGCACCAGAGTCTTAAACTTGATGCGAGCAGCTACTGGGAGCCAGTGTAGGGACATGAGAAGGGGAGTTGTATGGGAGAACTTTGGGTGGTTGAACACCAGATGAGCTGCAGCTTTCTGAACAAGCTCCAGAGGTCTGATGGCCAACACCGGGGCACCAGCAAGGAGGGAGTTGCTGTAGTCCAGCTGGGAGATGACCAGAGCCTGGATGAGCACCTGTGCCATCTTGTCGGTGTTAATAGAGGAGAAATCTGCAGGAGCGAGCAACCGATGCAACGTTTGCAGCAAACGACAGTTGGTCGTCCAGGATCACACCCAGATTCCTCGCAGTCCAAGTTGGCATCACCACGGTGTTGTCAATGGTGATGGCCAGGTCTCAGTGTGGGCAACCTTTCCCCGGGATGAACATCAGCTCTGTCTTGTCCAGATTGAGCTTCAGGTGGTGTGTCACCATCTACTCCGAGATGTCAGTCAAGCATGCAGCAATGCGTGTCTCTACTTGTGTGTCAGAGGGAGGGAAGGACAAGATCAGTTAAATACAAAACCACAAGAGGCAAACTACAAAGGGAAAGGGACTTTGAGTTTGTTTGTTTTGTTTTTTTACTACTTTATTAATCCCCATTAATCCCCGGTGAAATTCTTTCTCTGCATTTAACCCATCCTAGCTGTGTAGCTAGGAGCAGTGGGCAGCTGTGCAGCACCCAGGGACCGACTCCAGTTCGTCTTGCCATGCCTCAGTCAGGGGCACAGACAGGAGCATTAACCCTAACATGCATGTCTTTTTGATGGTGGGGGAAACCAGAGCACCCGGAGAAAACCCACCGCAGACACGGGGAGAACATGCAAACTCCACACAGAGGACGACCAGGGATGAGCCCCAAGGTTGGTAAACCCAGGGGTTCGAACCCAGGACCTTCTTGCTGTGAGGTGACAGCACTAACTACTGGGCCACCGTGCCGCCCAGAAAATCAGCAACCAAATATAACCAAAAGAGGGCTCTTTAAACCCAGAGCTACAACTATCTTTAAGGAAGACCAAACGAAAATAAAACCTCACGGTCTAACTCTAACTTGACCGAAAACCAAAAACAGTCAACACAGCACCCCTGCGCCTAGTGTGAACTGACAATAAAAATGTGTGAGGTATCAGAAATCAGCTAAAACTACACGTGGCCCAGTCCCCAGGTAATTAACTAGTGCCTTGTTCTAAATTCACAAACAGATATATCTAGCAATCTGAAACACAACGAGATGCACGTTGGTGAGCTGCTCAATAAATCACAGCCATGGGGGGCATCCGGGTAGTGTAGCGGTCTATTCAATTGCATACCATCATGGGGATTGCAGGTTCGAATCCCCGTGTTGCCTCCGGCTTGGTTGGGCATCCCTGCAGACACAATTGGCTGTGTCTGCAGGTGGGAAGCCGGATGTGGGTATGTGTCCTGGTCGCTGCACTAGTGCCTCCTCTAGTTGGTTGGGGCGCCTGTTCAGGGGAGAAGGGGAACTGGGGGAAATAGCATGAGCCTCTCAGATGCTTCGTTCCCCTGGCGAAACTCCTCACTGTCAGGTGAAAAGAAGCAGCTGGCGACTCCACATGTATTGGAGGAGGCATGTGGTAGTCTGCAGCCCTCCCCGGATCAGCAGAGGGGGTGGAGCAGCGACCAGGACAGCTCCGAAGAGTGGGGCAATTGGCAAAGACAATTGGGGAGAAAAAGGGGGGGGATCCAAATAACTAAATAAATCACAGCCGTGCCGACTGACAAGCTGGCCAAACATTAGTAGGTTCAGTTCACCCAGTTTCACTGACTGGATGGGTATGCTGGACCAGGTACCACTCCAATCAGGATTGCCAAAAATGCCAACCAGGAAGTGGGACAAGCATATGAACCTTGAGATCACACAGGCTGCTTGACAGGCACAAAAGAAGAAGAAGAAAGCCTTTATTGTTAGTTGTATAGAATACAATGAAATTAAGAGTGCTGCTCCTGATCAGTGCATTAAAAACATGGAAACAAAACAGAATGAAAACAACCGCAATATCCAAACAATCACAGCCAGCAGAGGTTCCAAAATAATTAATAAGATATATAAGTAAATACAGTATGATTTTGTATGTTAATAAATATACTTTTTGCACTAGAATAAATGTAATCATTGCACTAGTATGAATGTAGTTATTGCCCTAGAATAAATGTAATCATTGCAGTAGTATGAATGTAGTTATTGCCCTAGAATAAATGTAATTATTTCACTAATATGAATGTTGTTATTGCATTAGACTGAATTTAATTATTGCACTGGTACGAATGTAATTGCATTCATATGAATGAATTGTTTGCCCTAGAAAAACAGTCAACATATTGTACATGAGCAGTCGTTCAGTGGTTACTGGAGTTCAGTGCACTTACAGCCCAGGGAAAGAAACTGTTTTTAAATCTGGTGGTCTGTACTTTGATGGTCCTGTAGCAACTGCCAGAGGGCATCAGATCAAACAGGTGTTGTCCAGGATGAGAAGAGTCTTTTAAAATGTTCTTGGCTCTGCCGAGGCAGCGGGAGCTGGAAATGTCTTCCAGGGAGGGGAGAGGGCAGCCGACAATTTTCTGTGCGGTGTTGATGAACCTTTGAAGAGCTCTTGTCTGCTGCTGAGCAACCAGCGTACCATGCTGAGATGCAGAACGCCAGTACACTCTCGATGGAGGAGTGGTAGAGAGCCACCAGCAGCTTTTCTTCCTGTTTATTTTTCCTGAACACTCAGGAAGTGTAGTCGTTGCTGTGCCTTCCTAACAACCACTGTGGTGTTAGCTGACCTGGAGAGGTCCTCAGAGATGTGGGCTCCCAGGAATTTGAAGGTTGGACCCTTTTCCATACAATCCCTGTTGATGTAGAGTTGGGCACGGACTGCTCTGTGCTTCCTGAAGTCAAAGATGAGTTCTTTTGTTTTTTTGGTGTTGTGTCAGGTTGTTTGCTGAACACCACCCTGTGAATTTCTGGACCTCATCTCTGTAGGCCAACTCGTCTCCTCCTATGATAAGTCCAACCACAGGGTGTGTCTGCAGATTTAAGGATGTTGTTAGTGGGATTAGTTTCACGCTGTGCGTCTTGGGAGAGAGATCCCTCCTCTGTTGCTCTCCCTGAGGTTTCTTCCTATTTTTTCTCCCTGTTAAAGGTTTTTTTTAGGGAGTTGTTCCTTATCCGATGAGAGGGTCTAAGGACAGGATGTTGTGTTGCTGTTAAGCCCACTGAGGCAAATTTGTAATTTGTGATATTGGGCTATACAAATAAAATGGATTAGATTTGATTAGTTGGAATGCAGTCATAGGTGTATAGAGCATAGAGTAATGGAGTCAGCGCACAGCCTTGTGGAGAGCCAGTGCTGAGCGTGAGGGTAGAGGAGCGGTGGAGGCCAAGTTTAACAGTTTTTGGATGGCGTGGTGAAGTGCTGTGGTGATGGTATCTTCATTAGACCTATTTGCTCTGTAAGCAAATTGATGTGGGTCAAAGGAGGGAGGGAGGCTGACTTTGATGTGCTGTGAGACCTGTCTCTCAAAACACTTCATGACTACTGCAGTGAGTGCAATCAATCTAAAGTCATTTAGATAGTCGATGGCTGGCTTTTTGGGGACAAGGATGACGATGGCTTACTTTAGACAGGTTGGCATGATGGCTTGTGTTTAGGAAAGATGAAAGAGCTGGTCAGCAGATGCTTTAAGTACCTTCACGGAAACTCCGTCAGGACCAGCGGCCTTTCTCAGGTTCACCGACCCGAGCACATGTCTTACTTCATGTTCCTGCAGAGTGAGTGTGTGGGTGCTGGAGGTAGTTGGAAGCAGTCAAAGAAGCACTAACGAAGGGTTATACACAGACACAGAGGCAGAGGTTGGCAGGGGCCATAACATAGCACAACTAGCTACAACTTCAGCGTGTCCCTATCCAACAAAGGTAGTCTTATGAAAGCTGCGTGAAGTGTGGTACGACATTCTGGTGGCACAATTCGGGAATGCGCAAACATGAACCTTTCTTTTTTAGATAACACTAAGCTACGCTTTCTTTACTCCAACACAACAAACTCTTCCTGGTACTCCTCTCTCCAACTCTCACTCACGTTTCCACCGTTGTCTTCCTGCCTCTCGTAAGATTTCAGAGCAAGACTTCTCCTTGAGCTAGACTTGTGTTACGGGTCAGAAACACATCTATCGCTGTAGGGATCCTTTCCATAATGTTGTCAGACACTTGCCTGTCAGTGGCAAAGACAAACACTTTTAGTGGACGTACTTTGACGGACTAAATTGCCCCCAAGGATTACATAGAGCCCATTTTCTGGCTGCTGGCTTAAGTGTTCTCGCTCAATACTGGACCAATTCCAAAGAAAGGTTGTCTCTATTAGTCACTTAGACCCCAAATGATGGAAAAATGGGGCCCAGGTTTAAAAATACTGGAATTGTCCTTTTAGTTATAACAAAATTTTCAAGTTGTCAGAGAAGTTAAGCACTGCCACTTCCTGTGTTTACCCTCTGTCCAGCAGGTATGAGCAGCTCAGGTTGATTTGAGGTTAACTTCTGTGAGTGGAAAAAAATTATGTCATATCAGATCTTTAGAACTGCCTCAATCGATAATAACAATGACTGATTATCTATACAGTATATGATTTATTAAATATCTAGAGGATGTTGAGGATGTTTGAGGTGGGGTTAACAATCGGTGGGAGCCATGAGGTAAGCCAACTTCCTATTGAATTTAAGCGAAGAAAATCTGAGATCAGTGCCACACAAGATGGAAAAACAATAAATGGAAGTGGTGCTAATTATTTTTGTCGACTCTAAATTCATAATACCAGATCAGTAAAGCAAAACCATTGTCAAGAGATACTATATGCTGAGATTTGAATTTCCATATCTGTCCATGCCAGGTGACTATCATCATCTACCTGTCTGTGGTGGGTGCCCTGTTGCTCTACATGCTGTTTCTTCTGCTGGTGGACCCTCTCATCCGCAAACATGACCCCTATACCCAGCCCCTGCACAACGAGGAGGACTCAGAGGTACACACACACACACACACACACAGCAAAATGCATTGTTAACTCCGAGCTTGGTCCATATTCCTATTATTTGAGTTGATCGTTATGGTTTGTTCCTGGTTCAAATTGTGTATGTGTGTTCAGGAGATGCGTCCACAAGTTGATGGCACCCAGGGCAGGGGCAACACAATGCTGGAACGAGTTGAGGGGGCACAGCAACGCTGGAAGAAGCAGGTCCAAGAACAGCGCAAGACTGTTTTTGACCGCCATAAGATGCTTAGTTAAAATGTTAAGTTTACCTCGGACCAGGGTTAGAGACACTCACCTGGTTCAGTTTGCACTGTTGCGCTGTCACCAGGTGCATTGTTGATATGACTAATCCTTTACTCAGTTCAGTGCACTTTATGTATTACCAATTTACCCATTTAGAAATCTGGGTATTTATGAACGTTGATCGACCAAGAAATTATTTATTTAATTGGTTAAAGCAAAGCAGTGTAGCCCAAATTATCATTTGAACTGCTAGTTTACACAGTCTGAATGGATTCAGAATCATCTCAAACATTTTAGCAAGCTTGGAAATTATCGCTTTACCAAGAGCAAACCAATAGGTACACGATGTCTCTATAATGCAAACCGTCATAGCGATTGCTGTGAAACAATTTCTAAGCTTTCCCATATTAAACATTACCTGCCCTGTTATTGAATCACTTAGCAATTTTTCTTGCACCTCATTGTTTTTGATGATACTTTAGGACAAGTACATTGTTTGCACTGGCTCACGATAAGGCAATCGCACCTTGCTTTCTGACAGCTATTGCAAAACCATGCACACATAGTTCAGTACTAATTCATTTTATGCCCAGCTTGTAGCTTGTGGTTTGCAACAGTTGTTATGTTTTGATATAATTTGGACTCGAATAATTTAAGGCATGCTTATTACTTATTTATGCCTTGGAAATGTGACTACATAGAACTTACCACTGCTACCCTTTCTAAAAGAGCCTTACAAGTTTTCCTTGATGATTTAAATGTGAATGTTTAAAGCAGCTGTAATTAGCTAGTGTTATTATACATTATACATCAGTCGATCCCTGCTCTCATTCCAATAACACTGTGGCTCTCTTTTGGGAAGTTTTCAAAAAAGGCTACACTCACCCCTTTACCTCACAATGTCATGAGGTGAACTGGTTTAATTGTTTATTTATTTTTCTTTGTCTTTGATCACTGGAATAATTGCGTAAATTTTGACAAAGTCGTATCACTGGTAAGATATCTTGTTTTGCTTAAGTAGTTTTTTATCGTTCTTTTTTTCCCCCTCCTCTGTAACTGGATTATCATTTAATATTAAATGATTTTGCTCACTTGTGCATTTTGCTATTTTTTGTGTAAAATTAATTGGAAAAACGAACTGGTTAAGGATTCCATTTTTCCTGCTGGGTCTAATTACCTGATAAAGTCTGCCGTCTCTTTCGCTCTCCTTGACCGCTGTTACTGTTGGTCAGCACTAGGAGGCGATAAAGAACACAATATGTGGACCCCTTAAATGCAACATGAACAGCATGCTTTTGTGTGTGTGTGTGTGTGTTTCAACAATTTAGATTATTAACAAATTGAAGGCCATCTCCAATTAATTTAGAAGCTAATCATCATATATTTCTTTCTCACACATCTCAGTATACAATCAAAACTTTTAAGAACGAGATCTACAGAACTGAAATAAAATTGTTTTTGCAACTGCCTGGAGATCCAAGACCAGTCAGCTCAACGGGTCTCTTAACCACTTCTTCTTGTTATGGGCTGCCATTCCCATCTAACCCCACACACAGAGAGAGAGAGAGTCTAAATACACTCCTTAGTCTACATTTTATCCAACAAATCCACAAAAACCTGGAACATCCCTCCAACCATTCCCTTGTTTCTCTCAGTTGAGTGTATTAGGCCGGCGGCCAGAGAGGGAGCAGCTAACTTTCTTTTGGAGCAGGAGGGTCAAGGGTGTTGGTTTACTTTCTGCTGTTTCAAACCAACCAACCAACTCCCCCACTTTAAGCTGCCACTACTGCTCCAACCTCCCACCTCCTCCCCCACCCCAGACCCCATCTACCCCCTTGTCCACCTTCTACCCCCACCCTCTCAGCCATCCCCAAGCATGGCCAGTCAGTGGTCTGAAGTCTATATTTAAACAGCGGGGCCAACTGCTCCTCCAGCTACTCTGGGCTCCTATCATTTTTCCCTTCCCGGTGGACTTTTCTGTCAGAAGCCCTTGGCCGGGAGGAGAGGCCTGTGGCTCTCTGTGAGAGAGATAGAATTGGAGGAAGAGAAGGAGCGAGGGCGACAGAGGAGCTCACACACAAACACACAGGATTTAAAGGATTTGGACCTGGGGGGAGCTCTGCAGCACGAAGCTGTGCCGTGCCCCACTGTTGGAATATTTGGTGAGAGGACACGTTTCTTCAGGACAAGGAGCTGATCTCAGGTGGAATCAAGATGGCGGCCAATGGAGAGGCAGCCAAGCCGGTCATCATGAATGAAGAGGAGCTGAAGAGGAAGCAGAGGGAGAAGTTGAAGAAGCTGCAGGCTACAGGAGGCAACCCTCGACCGGCGCGCTCCCTCTTCCTCTTTAACCTGAAAAACCCTTTCCGCAAGGCCTGCATCAACATCGTGGAGTGGAAGTATCCTTCATCGTAAACACTCCCTCTCTCTCGCTCTCGTTCTCTGTGTCTCTCACACACACACACACACACACACACACACACACACACACACACACAGAGTGATGTGTACATTGGCCAGCTCTCCACACGTCCCTCAATGAGTAATTGTTGAACATGAGTATGAGCATTGTATGATCACAAAGGATTGGCACTTATCAGAAATGTAGTACATTATTTATATGGAAATGATGTGGGAAGTGAGTTGACAGCTGCTGGATGGTCCAGGTGTGAAAAGCACAACCAAGCCAGGTCTCTTTCAAATCGCTCCTGAGGGGCTCCCAGGAGTTTGTTAAGGCTTTTCTCATGCAGCTGGCTGCCTTGTGTTAATATCAAGCATGTCATGCTGGTCTTTTCACTGTGAGGTCTCTTTACCCTTGAGCTATTTACACCTGTGAAGACATAAACAATCAGTGAAGTTGCTTTATTTTAGTGGATAAGTGTCCTAGTTGGTGGGCACTCTTGTCTTTAATGTGGGCGTAGTTTTGAAATGCAAAAAGTCTAAGACTCCCAACATGAAGACAAGTCAGGGTGGTGACTGATTCTTTGCCCCTGTGGGGGGGATTTCCATCATGCTTGCAGTCTGAAGTCAATCCCCCATAATTCATGGCTCGCTCTCTCTCTCTCTCTCTCTCTCTCTCTCTCTCTCTCTCTCTCTCTCTCTCTCTCTCTCTCTCTCTCTCTCTCTCTCTCTCTCTCTCTCTATATATATGTATGTGTGTGTGTGTGTGTGTGTGTATTATGGTTGTATGTTATGTACAAATTGATAGTTTAGGATGATGATCATGTTTATCCAGTTAAATTTTTCTCTCATCAATGGCTTTCAAAGGATATATGAAATTAAAGTGAAAAAAAATTAACATTCTTTTCCAGATATCATCGCAGCCATTATTCTAAGAAGTTTAAATTAACTTTAATGTTTATTGCTTCATCGCGCTCAGAAAGTCAAGAGGTCATTTTGCGCTTGTCTTTTAGTCAATTTGATATATGTTTCCACAAACCAGGCCTCAAATAATGGTATTCAGAGCAGAAGACTTCCAGAAATAGGGTAAAATTACTTATCCTTTAAATACTTTTCAAGTGTGTGTGAGTGTTTTTTCATGTCAATTCTTCAAATGCTCACAGTATTTAGACTGGATGAATGTCTCACGGTTGAAACCACTGGTGTTTCTTTCCTAAGTGTTGTGTGCGTTAAAATGCTCTGGACATATTCTGGGGCTCTGCAGCTGTTCCATGGCATCACAAGGATGCTGAGCTGGCAGAATAAATCTCTGACAGCGCCCCCTTCAGGTAGGAACGGCCCTGCACAGCAGGCAGGATTACACATGCAAGTCAAGCCAAAACAGCTCGACCGTCCGTTTCAGGGTGAGGTTTCACAGGGGGGTTTCTAGAGGCGCCGATCAACGCTAGAGAGGCTTGGAAGCAGTCTGATAACAATTTACAATTTCATTTAGCAGACTCTAGCAGCAAGGATCTAATCAGGAGAGAACAACACAAGTGCCATTAAGCTACATTGGAGTCAGATAGCACGTAGGCGCTAACAGGGAGTGCACAGAGGCAATGCAACAGCACAACTGGGACGACCAGGTGTTGTGAAAGAGGGAGTCTTCCCATTTTAAATCATAATGTCCTCTTGACCGGCGTTTTAACCCAAAGTACTCTAAAATCTACATGCACACAATGAGCTATTAACCGGTACAAAGTCATGTTCATGTCTTACTAGTTCATCTTCTCGCAATCCCAGCATGTCATATTTTCTAAATATATAAATCTAAAGAATGTTTTGGGGGCTCTGTGGTTTTACCACATCTTCATGTGGTTTTACCATCTTCATATATCACAGTTACGACCCTCAGCTATGCCCTTCAGGACCTTTGAGATCATCATCCTGCTGACAATCTTTGCTAACTGTGTAGCTCTGGCTGTGTTCCTGCCCATGCCTGAGGAGGACAGTAATAACACCAACGCAAACTTGGTGAGAGCGCGCACACACACACACACACACACACACACACACACACACACACACACACACACACACACACACACACACACACACACACACACACACACACACACACACACACACCTAATGTTGTCTATCATGAGCCTTTGCAAGTAGGATGAGTAGTGTGTTAACTTTGCTTTCTGGTGTCGGATGAGGATATGATGGGATTATATCGATGACTGTTTCATCAGGCTTCTTCTACCCAGTGTCGTGTGTGTTTGAAAGACCAAATACTGAAGCATAAGACCTCAACAAACTTCATTCTTATAACTCATAAAACACTTTACCCATCTTCCTTTTTTGGATTCAACGTGTAATCCTGACCAGTGGATAGGCGGGTGGCGCTGTACAACAATGCGGGTTGTTAATCTGTTTTGAGCCTCTGAAGTCGAATTCCCCACTGCAGAGTGGTCATTGGTTTAGCCTCCGGAGCGTCATTTACAACATGCCTCCGGGCCAGAGTAATTTCTTTAGTTAGGCCCCCAATTGACGTGTTTAAAATGGTTGTGACGCCATTCTTCCATCAGTTTGTCTGAGTGGACGTTGACTGCGTAACAGGATGGTTCAAAAACATCATGAATGATCACCCATAGCCAGGATGTGATGTAGATTTAGAGTGACCGCTTGCTCACATGTAATTTCATTACATCTCAGCGAAGGACGTTGAGTCTAGGAAAAAAAAAAGATAGCATCGAGTATGTTTGTCGGTATATTATGCCATCAGATCTGGGCAATGTCATTTTTATGGGTTTGCAACGGCATTCCCTAGAAAACAGACATTAATTGTTGAAGCCTGCTGTTTATTCTGCTTATAAGAGGTAAAGTAGCCTCAGCGGTGATAACGAATGGTTTTCATCTACATGTCAGGTTACTAAGTAGTTCAAGGCTAGCTAGGTGGCAGTTGTCACCAGACCTCATAGGTGTGTGTTGACTGCTTGGGGAGGGCAGCGTTGATGTGAGGGAGAAAAATATAACTCACGGCTCAGGGGATTTCCATGGGCTAGATTCGCGTGACATTGTTTGTGTGTATTTTTGAGTGTGTGATGTGCAAAATACACAAAATGTATGTTTGCTCTTGCACGTGCAGTGCACGTACCCTGTCATCACAGTTTCCCATGGAGCTATTAACAGTGGCATTGTATTGTGGTATCACAGTAGCAGTTATATCGTGGTGTCGAGGGAACGAGCTGTAACAAAAGTTGTGGATGTTTTTAGAGTTGACCAGTCTGCCCAAGCAGAGTCACTTGCACACATTGATTGGGTCGCCTTTGAGGCCTGACCCCCCCCCCCCACTACGTACCACAAATACTACCCAGAGTGTACGTTAGCATGACCACCAACCACCACCTGCCACCCTCTATCTGTTCAATACACGTTACCAGCCATCATATCAAAATAACACACAACCAAATTAAGGATGATGTCACTCGGAGGGCAGTGGTCTGCAATCATGTGCCAAGAGTGCTTATAGGAAATGCATTCTGCTCATATTAGCATTGTCCTCGTTTTAGAGGAATGCACGGGATTTTATTTTGGGATTATTGAATTCTGAATTTTAACACTTCATCCCCCTAGGATGGAGAAAAGAAGAGACAAAGCATAGATAGATTTAGATTTAAAAAAACCCAAAAATCTTGAATTAAAGGGTCAATTTCTGTTGGGCATCTGGGTAGTGTGGCAGTCTATTCCATTGCCTAACAACACAGGGATCGACCGTTCAAATCCCTGTGTTACCTCCAGCTTGGTCGGGCATTATGAATTATGTCTTGTGCCGGCTTAAATTTCAAACAATCCCCTCACCAGATGATCTTACCAAATTAGCACGTAATCAACTAGAGAGGAGGTGTTAGGTTAGCTGAATCAGCCAATGTGTTTGGAAAGAATGGAAGGCAACACACACACTCCTCCCTCGATGACCCATATACAGGGAGAGCACTGATCCTGAGAATACACAGTCAGACTGACTTACACACCAAGCCATTAAATCTCATTTGCCCTTAATGCTGACCCCATTTCTTGACGAATCCTTGGCACCCTGGTTTATCTTATCCCAAATCCCTGAAATTATACTGTGCCATGCCAGAAATGTGAGGGATGTAATAGAAGATGGCTGATAGAGGGGCGAGAGAGAGAGAGAGAGAGAGAGAGAGAGAGAGAGAGAGAGAGAGAGAGAGAGAGAGAGTGTGTGTGTGTGTGTGTGTGTGTGTGTGTGTGTGTGTGTGTGTGTGTGTGTGTGTGTGTGTGTGTGTGTGTGTGTGTGTGTGTGTGTGTGTGTGTGTGTGTTGTTATGGGAGGGGTCTCTGAAGTAGGAGTCCAGCCCCCTTGACTGTCAGAATTAGGTCGGCATAAACAGCGTCACCTCATGGAGGCAAGTGAATACAAGCATTTCTCACACACGGGCTCATATAACCCAGCCCGGACCCATAAAACATGGTGGCTCTAAAACTGTATTTTAATACTTCTCAGCAGTGTAGCTCCACTAGTCACCCCAGTACGATTTACTTTAATCAATGCATTTGTTTCTTGTTTTTCTTTTTATCTCTCAGTGAATTTATGTTTTCTAGGTGGTGTATGCAGCTTTGGCCTTGAGAGTCATAACTGATTAATACCTAAGGGTACTGAGTAGATGTCGATGAATATTTCAGCATTGTTTGATCAATGTAAATAGAATTCATGCAGCATTTTACAGCATTATTTGAACAATCAGTAATTGGGTTATGTATAAAGACTAAGTAGCAAGGAAGCTGTTTCATAGCCTGCTATTTTCTCCTCTTTTTATGCTTTCCTTTTAGGTACTGTCAAGAGTAAAGAGCAAGAGAAGTCATTTATCACACACTTTCATTAC
This sequence comes from Lampris incognitus, assembly GCF_029633865.1. Classification (NCBI taxonomy): domain Eukaryota; kingdom Metazoa; phylum Chordata; class Actinopteri; order Lampriformes; family Lampridae; genus Lampris; species Lampris incognitus. The sequence goes on along the minus strand of NC_079212.1, from coordinate 21,555,198 downwards.
AAGTGCAGTACACCAGAAAGCAGAAAGTGGTGTAGAGATTTGGTATCAAACAAAACCCTGCTCGGGGCGTCCAGGTAGTGTGGTGGTCTATTCCGTTGCCTACCAACACGGGGATCACCAGTTCGAATCCCCATGTTATCTCCAGCTTGGTCGGGCGTCCCTACAGACACAATTGGCTGTGTCTGCAGGTGAGAAGCCAGATGTGGGTATGTGTCCTGGTCGCTGCACTAGCGCCTCTTCTGGTCGGTCAGGGCACCTGTTCGAGGGGGAGGGGGAACTGGGGGGAACGGCGTGATCCTCCCACGCGCTACGTCCCCCTGGCGAAACTTCTCACTGTCAGGTGAAAAGAAGCGGCTTGGCAACTCCACATGTATCGGAGGAAGCATGTGATAGTCTGCAGCCCTCCCCGTATTGGCAGAGGGGGTGGAGCAGCGACTGGGATGGCTCAGAAGAGTGGGGCACAATTAGGGAGAAAAAAAGGGAGGGGGACCCCTGCTGACACTCAAATGCAAATATTTGTCCTGTGTGAATTTCTCTCACTGTCTAATAATCAGTGATATCAGTGTGGCTGTCTGGATGCACGCACACGCACACACACACACGCACGCACGCACGCACGCACACACACACACACACACACACACACTCACACAGACTTGAATGTGAGCAAAGGTTTCACACAAACTCAAAAGTCAGTGAAGTCTGATGAAACCCATACACAGTGTTGTGCCTATCTGCTGTGTCACGTCCTCTTGTTTTCTCTGAATTACATCAACTCTAATGCCAGATATTTTGATAAAGAATGATGTGAAAGTGCAAAAATGCTAATTGGTTACCTTATTCAAGCTCAATACTGACATTCTCATTCAGGTCTACTGCTCCTCAACAAAGCAATTTTTTTTTTTTTGCAAAGTTTGGAGTAAAAATGTTTTGATGCATGCTCAATAAACCAGGTAAGGAAATCACAGGAAGTTAAATCAGTTCATCTGGACACAACATTTATTGAGAGAGAAATGTTTCATCACTCATCTAAGTGACCTCTTCAGTCTCAAGAAGATGTCACTTAGATGAGTGATGAAATATTTCTCTCTCAATAAATGTTGTGTCCAGATGAACTGATTTAACTTCCTGTGAGTTTGGAGTAAATTCTAACATCTCATAAAAGAGATTAAGAGATGGGTTGACTGATGACTCCCAGGTTCTTCCATGAATCTATGCAATACACTGAACATTAAGCCATTTAACCTCCAATTTATCAACCACTGATGACCCGTTTAATCAGTCCTTAAACGTGCCATCGGAATGTGAGTTTTTCTATTGCAAGCAAATGTAAAGAATACCAGCTACATCTCCACTCCAAATCATCTCACATGTCTGAGGTTTTGTAGGTCTAAGTCAAACTAATGCTCACGCTTAAGAGTATTATCCTTGGAATAGTCTTCCTTTGAAAGGTTTGAGCTTTGTAAAATCTCACACTCCTCATCTATGTGTTTCCTTTCTCAGGAGAGTCTGGAGTACATTTTTTTGATCATCTTCACCTTAGAGTGCTTCCTGAAGATAGTGGCATATGGGTTTGTTTTCCATGAGGGGGCCTATTTACGGAACTGTTGGAACATACTGGACTTTGTCATCGTCTTCATGGGGTAAGATGAGCTCAGGGCTACACATGGTAGCCTCCACACCCGAAGGCCAATGGGCACAGCTAATCTTGATAAAAATCTATTATTGTAATAATGGTTTATAAGTAACGGATACATACATTTTGATGAAATGTCACAATTTTCTTCTTTCATGAAGAATGCTTGATCAGTGACAGGTATGATGTCCGTCTGCAATGAAAAACTTAATTCTGATCAAAAGCATTTAGGCAAATATTTATATTAACTTTTCACACAAAAGAAGGTACGATGAAATTTAATCACTGATGCAAGCCAACTTCCTCAAACTAAATGGTGATAAATCTGACATGATCATCATCGGTCCCAAATTTCTCACCAAAACCACTCACATCTTCTGTTTCACCATCGATAAATCCACTCTGTCCCCCTCCCCACACATCCGCAACCTTGGAATCATCAGAACTGCCTTTTTCCACCTAAAAAACATAGCTCGGCTCCACCCATCACTCTCCTTCTCTGCTGCTGAAATCTTGATCCATGCCTTCATCACATCCAGACTTGACTATTGCAACAGCATTCTCTACGGCTCATCATCCAAAGTCCTAAACAAACTCCAGTACACCCAGAACTCAGCTTTTCACCTGATCACCCACTCCTGCTCCCGTGACCACATCACCCCTGCCCTCTGGAACCTCCACTGGCTCCCGGTCCCACAACAGATCCAGTTCAAAGTTCTTCTCCTCATTCATAAGACCTCCATAACCAGGCCGCCTCCTACCTCACTGACCTGCTCCACTACCATACTCCTTCCTGCAGCCTTCGCTGCTCCAATGCCAACCTCCTGTATCCACCACACACAGGACCAAGCACCGGACCTGGGGCGACAGAGCCTCTTCCATAGCTGCCCCCTCCCTCTGGAACCCCTTCCCCTAACACATCCGAGACTGCACCGATCTGTCCACATTCACATCATTAATCAAAACTCACCTCTTAAGAATTGCTTTTAATTAGTGATTAATGTTGTGTGTTATATGTTTTTGGTGGGTTGCTTTTGTTTATTTTAACTTATGTAAAGCATCTTTGAGTACCTTGAAAAGCATTCTATAACTAAACTTCATTATTATTATTATTATTATTGTAGTTATTATTATATCATTATTATTGTTACTCAAAGATAATATATAGGTAGGTAGGTAGGTGGGTCTTTATTTCAAACATAGAAAGCAAATTTAATTATTTTAAACGCAGCAAACAATGTATGAACATTTACTTTTGAGTGAATATGAGTTTTTCTTTACAATGTCCCTGTGAGTCTTCCGTTTATTAAAATTGAATTTCAGTTTTGTGAAGCCTATCACCTAATGTCTCTGTTACCTTCACCTACAGCCTCTTCACCTTTGCCTTGGACACCATCAACAAAATAGCAGGTGTGCCAATGGAGAAGGGTGGGGGGTTCGACATGAAAGCCCTGAGAGCCTTTAGAGTACTGCGGCCCCTACGTCTGGTCTCTGGAGTCCCCAGTAAGAACCTAAACCTCACTACACACACACACACACACACACACACACACACACACACTGCAGAGGAGATAAAAATAAGCCTGATATGGAGCATGACGCTGTACGGCGAAGTGTGGTGTTGCACTAAAAATGGAAACAGAGTCTAAGTTTCACTGGTGAGTAAAAACCTTTGATTTGTCTGCTGCACCTCAGGTCTGCAAGTGGTGATGAATTCCATCCTCAAAGCGATGCTGCCTCTGCTGCATATTGCCCTGCTGGTCTTTCTACTGGTTACCATCTATGCCATTGTGGGCCTGGAGCTCTTCAAGTGCAAGATGCACAAGACCTGCTACTATACTGGCACAAGTATGTAAATAATGACACATTTGTAACAGTTGAGACAGTTACAGACACATGAAATAAACTATATTACACAAGGGTAGGATTTTGTTCATGATACATCATCCATCCATCCATCCATCCATTATCTATACCTGTGTAATCCAGTTCAGGGTTGAGGGGGGCTTGAGCCTATCCCAGCAGGCTTTGGGCAGAAGGCAGGGAGATACCCTGGACAAGTCACCAGTCTGTCACAGGAGCCACACACACAGTCACTCACATATAATTCACACCTATGGGCAATTTAGGCATTGCAGTTCATCTAACATGCATGTCTTTGAATTGTGGGAGAAAAGTACTCAGGGAAACCCCTGTAAACAGAGCAGGGTACACGCAAACTCCACACAGATGAGCTGGTGATACATGATGTTATTAGGCACCTTTTAACGTTGTTTAGAAAGGTGCAATATAAATGAAGTTTATTATTATTGATATGAATAACTTAATAATTCTGGATCTTCCACCTCTATGAATAAACCTCTTTTCTCTGCTCCATAGACATCTATGCCACAGCAGAAGGTGAGCTGCCTGCTCCTTGTGCCCAGGCTGGTAATGGACGTCGCTGTGCCATCAATGGCTCTGAGTGTCGGCCTGGCTGGGAGGGGCCCAACAATGGCATCACCCACTTTGACAACATTGGTTTTGCCATGCTCACAGTATACCAGTCTATCACCATGGAGAGTTGGACCACAGTGCTGTACTGGGTCAGTGACAACTTTACCTTTATCTCAGCTGTTTCCAGATTCAATATTAGGGAAGAAAAAGAAATCATACTTAAATTTTTTTGCTCCTGCCCTGTAAACCTAGTTTCATAGCCTAATAATTTACTCGCCCCATTTTGATTGGAACAAGGATATAAACGCTTTTGGTGGTGGTTGTGAAAAACAAGAGTTGGATAATAGTAGCCTTGCTCATAGCTGACACTAGTAACACACTCTTGTCTTTCAGGTGAATGACGCCATTGGACACGAATGGCCCTGGCTCTACTTTGTTACCCTCATTCTACTCGGCTCCTTCTTTGTACTTAATCTGGTTTTGGGCGTGCTCAGTGGGTAAGACAACTTCCCAGCTTCACTACCCATCTTTACTGCCTGCTACACAACTCTCCGTTTCTACCATAGTCCCTCAGCATGTGAATTTCTTACTTCTAGAAAACAATGGAAGAAGTAATGATACACATTTCTCTGATTGTCAACACAGAGAGTTCACTAAGGAGCGAGAGAAGGCCAAGTCACGTGGAGAGTTTCAGAAGTTGCGAGAGCGCCAGCAGCTTGATGAAGACCTCCATGGCTACATGGAATGGATCACTCATGCCGAGGTCCTGGATGTTGACCAGGAGGGCAATGGTCAGCATTGCTTCATATGCCATCTCATCCACTGTCTCTTCTAGAGATGCTCTTGACACGAATTTCTAGAAGTTTATGGGTGTTTGTGATTTTCAACCGTTCCTCTCTTAACCAGGTCTCCTGCCATTGACAAGTGGGGATTCTGACACAGACAGCCTATACAGCCTGGAAGGGAAGAGCAAAATTGTCTACTACTTGTGAGTTTGTTTCTTTAGCTCTTCATTTACTATTTAGTGTAACTGTGAAACTACAGACATCAAATATCCACCGTCAGCAGGCCAAGTCAAAACACTTGCTCTCTTTGTGTAGTCACCTGGCACGTCGCTGGAATCGTTTCTTCAGAATGAAGTGCTTGGTGTATGTGAAAACCAAAGCATTTTACTGGGCCGTGATGTTCCTGGTGTTCCTCAACACCCTAGCCATAGCTACAGAACACCACCACCAGCCTGACTCGCTCACCAGTCTACAAGGTTAGTCATCTATCAGCTGATGAAACTAGCTGTTTGTTTAGGTTGTAGTTCAGTTTTTTGCACAGGCCAATTTCCCATGCACTCTTCATCTGAAAATGATTTCTGATTCTGTCTCTCCTCACCAGATGTTACCACCAGGGTGCTGCTGATACTGTTTGTACTGGAGATGTTGGTGAAAATGTACGCTCTGGGTCCCAGGGCCTATTTCATGTCCCTCTTTAACCGATTTGACTTCTTCGTGGTGCTATGTGGCATCCTGGAGGTGATCTTGTTGTCTACAGGGGCCATGGCTCCTCTGGGATTCTCCATCCTCAGGTGTATCAGGCTGCTAAGGATCCTCAAGGTCACCAAGTAAGTCACCCTCACCCCATCAGGCCAATGTTGGCACTTTTTTTTTTCAATAGAATTAACTACCTGCTGTGGTGGGACTGATGTTGTTCATTTGCACCATGAGCACTAAATAATATTAAACATTTGATCATAGATTTAAAGTTGCCACATGTAATTCATCTTGAATCCTGACCCCTGTCATTGAGTGATGGGAATAAAGCAACCAAAACAAGCAATTCAAATGAAATTGGTAGCAAAAATCCATCACGTTCAGCAACATCTGTCATTTTTGAACGCTTTTAGTAGATTTCAATTTGCAGCAATTGCTGCACAGTTCTCTGAGGACTGCAAATGTGAGCCAATCCTTTGAACAGCCTGGATGTCAAACAACAACAAAAACAACTCAGCCAGCCCAGCTCCTGTGAGCACTGCCAATAATTACTACTCATATTATGCATCAGGAAATCGAAAAAATTATACATAGGACCTTTAATGTAAAATAAATTGATATTATACAGATGGCCCTACTACCACTGCAACCTTGACCCAGAAAAGTGGTCAAGAAGATGATGGATTGATGGATGGGTGAATGGATGGATGGATGGATGGATGACTATATATGTAGAAACAGTCTACAGAGAATTTGCTTTTACCATGGTTTATTTGTGCTTTTGGGCATACCTCTTTTTCCTCCCAGATACTGGACATCTCTGAGTAACTTAGTGGCCTCCCTCCTCAACTCTGTCCGTTCCATCGCCTCCCTGCTCCTCCTTCTCTTCCTCTTCATCGTCATCTTCTCACTCCTGGGCATGCAGGTGTTTGGAGGGAAGTTCAACTTCCCCAACAACAGACCCAGACGAAGTAACTTTGATAACTTTCCACAGGCCCTCATCAGTGTGTTCCAGGTGAGGGGCAAAACACTCCTGGCTCATACATACTTTCCTCAAATTCACATCCCTCCACCTAGAACTAAAACCATCACAGGACAAACAATGTTAGGGAACCTTTAAAACTTATTTACACTTTTTTTAATTTGCCATCTGACCGCTTAATTTCCACATTTCCTTGAAGTTTCAATTGCTTTATGTCCCCCACTTTCAGGTGCTAACAGGAGAAAAGTGGAATGCCATCATGAACAATGGCATCATGGCCCATGGAGGCCCTGCTTTCCCTGGCATCCTGGTCAGCATCTACTTCATCGTCCTCTTCGTCTGTGGAAACTGTATCCTTCACACTTCCTCACTTTATATTGTCCAAGCCCACTGGGACTTAAAAGTATTCAACCTCATGAAAGTTCAGCATTATTTGATCAATGTAAATAAAATGTGCGCAGCATTTATTTGTTTGTTTGTTTGTTTGTTTGTCTGTGAATGTTCCTCATTCATCCAGGTCATGGCTATCCAAAGGAATTGAATCAAGTGCAACTGGACTTGGTATTTATTTGTTTGTTTGTTTGTTTGTTTGTTTGTTTGTTTATTTGGTTATTTGATATGAATTTTCCCCTCCTTTTTCTCCCCAATTGTATCCGGCCAATTGCCCCACTCTTCTGAGCCATCCCAGTCACTGCTCCACTCCCTCTGCCGATCCGGGGAGGGCTGCAGACTACCACATGCCTCCTCCGATACAGGTGGAGTCGCCAGCTGCTTCTTTTTACCTGACAGTGAGGAGTTTTGCCAGGGGGGCGTAGCGCGTGGGAGGATCACGCTATTCCCCCCAGTTCCCCCTCCCCCTCGAACAGGCGCCCCGATCAACCAGAGGAAGCGCTAGTGCAGCGACCAGGACACATACCCACATCTGGCTCCCCACCCGCAGACACAGCCAATTGTGTCTGTAGGGATGCCCGACCAAGCCAGAGGTAACACGAGGATTCGAACCAGCGATCCCCGTGTTGGTAGGGAACGGAATAGACCGCCATGCCACCCGGATGCCACAGTATGCAGCATTTTAATGAAATTAGAATAGTGGCGTAATGTCAGCAGTAAGGTCTACATCCGTACCACTGATTTCCGTACCTGTTGTTGTTGTTGTCATCATTACTTTTGTTTTCCTAAGCTCAGTACAACCAGATATCCTCTTAAACGTGTTCCTGGCCATTGCTGTTGACAACCTAGCAGAGGCTGAGAGCCTGACTTCAGCTCAGAAGGAAAAGGCTGAAGAAAAGTTGAGAAGGAAGCTGTTAAGGTGAAAGAGTCAATAGGGGACTGTGCAAAGGGAGCGTGAGGTGTTAAACCACAATGAGGTAGACTATACTGCAGCTACCATAAACACAGCTCTCACCATGTCTATTGTTTTCTGGTCCTCCAGGTCTAAGATGCCTGACAAGTCCGACGAAGAGAGAGAGAGGATGGCTAAAAAACTGGCAGAACAGAGGGCCAAAATCGAGGGTATCCCCACTACAGCCAAGGTTAGGGTACTTTTTGATACCATATCAAATTTTTTTGTGCTGACAAATCATCAGTCCATACAATACTCTGTACATTAATTATGCATTGCCTCCTTGTTGAATTTGTCAGCTCAAAATTGATGAGTTTGAGTCCAATGTGAATGAAGTGAAAGATCCATTCCCACCGGCAGACTTCCCAGGTAAAACGTCTGACATGCCAGATAATAGCCTAGAAAATGGTTCTTTTATTTTCACATGTATGAATGGATATGTTGGAGATTGCAAGCATTAAATTTATTACATTGGCTGTTGCACCTCTCTTAGCTAGGCTGCAGTTTAAGTATAGTACGCCCCCAATATTATTAAACCCTGAAGATTCCCCATCGTATTTATAGACAGTCTAAAGTTAGACTATTTTCACACACTCTGAGCCCTGCCATATAAAGCCTAATATATGATTAACTATTTACATTTAAGTAGTTTCCCTTTCATCCAGCAGGAGTGCTATATTTAGCCAAGTCTTTGCTTTCCCTCTTGTTTGTATAGTACAGTAACTGGCCTTCTGTCCCAAGAAATTGATGTTTTGCAAAAGGTTTTTCGTCACCCATCTGCCATTTCCCCCTCCCTGCCATGCTGTAGGTGATGACGAGGAGGAAGAACCAGATATCCCCATCAGCCCCCGGCCTCGACCAATGGCTGACCTGCAGCTAAAGGAGGAGGCAGTGCCATTGCCTGAGGCCAGCTCTTTCTACATCTTTGGCCCTCAGAACAAGTGAGAACCAGACCCCCCTGGACAACAACATCTCAGATTAATGTATTCAGTAATGTCTCCTATCATGAAAACACAAGTGAAATTAATGAATTTATTGATGACTAGATTTTGTTGTTTTTGTGTGTGTGTGTGTGTGTGTGTGTGTGTGTGTGTGTGTGTGTGTGTGTGTGCGTGCGTGCATGTGTGTATGTATATGTGTACGTGGATGTGGGTGTTTACATATGGACCAGGTTCCGCAAGTTTTGCTACAAGATCATCAATGCTTCATCCTTCACCAACTTAATCCTTCTGTTCATCCTGCTCTCTTCCATCTCCCTGGCCGCTGAGGACCCCATCGACCCCAAGTCTTACAGGAACCAGGTGAAAACATGGGCTAATGCTTTAGGGTGCATTTTGATTAGTAAATAGCGTTTACTAATTTTGTGACAGTCCTAATCTTGATGCCTTTCTCCAGATTTTGGCCTACGCTGACATCGTCTTCACGACTGTGTTCACTATTGAGATCGTACTGAAGGTAAATTAAACATCACATCTTTTGTTTTCGTGTCTTGAATACCTTCTCAGAGAGCTGGAAGGATGGCAGTGGCAAATGTTTTCAGAAAAGGACACTCTGATAAGGAGGATAGAGATCTGTAACAATACAATAACTTCACACACATAACATAGTAGCAAAGTAATTTGGGGGCGTGCTGGTGGCGTGACGGTCTATTCCGTACCTCCCGCTTGGTCTGGCATCCCTACTGACACAATTGGCCATGTCTGCAGGTGGGAAGCCGGATGTGGGTATGTGTCCTGGTCGCTGCACTAGCGCCTCCTCTGGTCGGTCAGGGCGCCTGTTTGGAGGGGGGACCAGGGGTAATAGTGTCATCCTTGCACGTGCTACGTCCCCCTGGCAGAACTCCTCACTGTCAGGTGAAAAGAAGCGGCTAGCGAATGCACATGTATCGGAGGAGGCATGTGATAGTCTGCAGCCCTCCCCGGATCGGCAAATGGGGTGGAGCAGCGACCGAGACAGCTGGGAAGAGTGGGGTAATTGGCCGAATACAACTGGGGAGAAAAACGGGGAAAAATCCCCCCCCCCCAAAAAAAAAGTCATTTGGAAGGATCACTGCAGACAAACTGAAACACAGTGACGATGAAAATATATGTTAATATTGTTGTTTGCTCAACATTTAATTGGTGGATGGTGCGTGTTGCGTGTTGCGTGGTGCATGTTTTCCTAGGAAAATAAGGAAAGGAAAATAAATCCATATTATTTCTACTGAAATGATTTGTTCCATTGATTTCCAGAAGGGATTTCTCCTCCTCCCGGCCCCCTTAGAAAGGTCGATGTGCAGGTTGGGCTACAGAACACCACCTATATTACCCTGGTGGGAGCCTGTTGCTCAAGAGCATTTATAGTAGGGGAGATACTTGTTACCATGGAAATTGCATCCAGATTATCTGGCTGAAGGAAAGTCTCCCCACACATTACACCAAGTTGCTGGGACTTTGCTTGATATAAATTGAAGACTTTGAGTTACAGTCCCTAAAGATTTGTATTCAAACAAATGCCCTTTCTTATACATTCTATTGCTGGCATATTTAAGATAATAGCCAATCAGCAAATATCCAAATCAAAAACTCTTTTGTAGGGCGTCCAGGTAGCATTGCGGTCTATTCCGTTGCCTACCAACATGGGGAACACCAGTTCGAATCCCTGTGTTACCTCCGGCTTGGTCAGGCATCCCAACAGACACAATTAGCCGTGTCTGTGGGTGGGAAGCCAGATGTGGGTATGTGTCCTTGACGCTGCACTAGCGCTTCCTCTGGTTGGTCGGTTGGTTGGGGCACCTGTTCGGGGGGGGGACTGGAGGGAATAGTGTGATATTCCCACATGCTATGTCCCCCTAACTCTTCACTGTCAGGTGAAAAGAAGCGGCTTGCAATTCCACATGTATCAGAGGAGACATGTGGTAGTCTGCAGCCCTCCCCAGATTGGCAGAGGGCGTGGCGCAGTGACCCGGATGGCTCAGAGAACGGGGAGACTGTCCAGTTATAACTGAGGAGAAAAGGGGGGGGGGGGGGTAAAAAAAAAAACTCTTTTGCAGCTGCGGTTATTGTTATGTAGGACTTTTCCAGGGAAAATTAAGCATTTTATATGTCTTCAGCATAGCAGCCAAATGTATAAGAATAAGGTGTGTAGAACTGAATTTCAAGATAAAAATCAAGGTTGTTGTGGCTAACAAACAGATATAGTAGACAAGCTCGTACAAGACCTTTACCAACATAATACTAAAACCTATAACGAAAACCCATCTTGGATTATGTTTTACTGTTTGGCAGCCGGGAAGGTGCTGATGTAACAGCATTGGCAATTCCCAATGGATTTCTGCAGGATTTAGTGGTCAAACACCAATACAGTTACCAGTATCACCATAAGTGAGCCAGTGGCAGCAGTACAGCAATATTTGGGCACTGCCCTAGACGAGAAGCTTAATTTTGATGCAAATACAGATGCAATTTGTAAAAAGGCAAATCAAATGGCTGTTCTTTTTAAGGAAGTTGCCAAGTTTTAATGTGGACATGGCACTGATGAAAATGTTTAATTCTTCTTTTATTCAGTCTGTCCTTTCTTTTTCTATGATTTGCTGGTCTGGCAGTCTTAATCTTAAAAATAGGAACAAACTGGAAAAATTTGTCAAGCTGTGGCGTAAGGTTCCTGGTGCTATCCTTAATGACATGAAGTGAGAGTCATCTCAAAGGCACAGACTGTTGCTTTGGACCCTCACTGTCCTTTACATGTTGAGTTGCAGATGCTTCCATCAGGGTGGAGGTTCAGTCTACCATAAGGTAGCACTAATAGATACAGATTGTCCTTTGCTCCATCTGCTATTGGTTTTTTTTAAGCAAACTGTAACCCCAGATGTCATCTCATTTCTTTCTTTTTCCCATGATTCATGGTGACGGTGTGGGAGATATGGATCTGGTGCTGTGTGTGTGTATGATGTATTGATGTATTTGTGTTGGACTGCTGTCTGCAAAGCAAATTGCCCCTTGAGGACTTTGAGGTTTTACTCTACTCTAGTGTCAGTAAGTTCAACAAAGACAGTGATCCTCAGGACTGTAACTCAAACATACCCAGGCGGGTATGACATGAATGTTTTGGTGTAACTGTAGTATATCTGACCAACAGATGACAGTGTACGGAGCCTTCATGCACAAGGGCTCCTTCTGCCGTAACTCCTTCAACATCTTGGATCTCATCGTGGTTGGAGTCTCCCTGCTCTCTATGGGAATGGAGTGAGTAAAAGAGAAAGACATGGTTATATTTTGATTCTTTTAACACACATTTAACATAGGCTTGTGCTGCAAACTATATTTTATTCCCAGGATCTACTTTATTATACTTTCTTTGTGTTGTGTGCAGGTCCAGTGCCATCTCAGTAGTGAAGATTCTCAGGGTGCTGAGGGTGCTGAGGCCTCTAAGGGCTATCAATAGAGCCAAGGGGTTAAAGGTGCTGTATAAGACAAATACATATGTTCACAAATACACACTTTCAAATGATATTAATTACTTATATCACTTTTTTTTATTTCTGTGTTGACAGCATGTAGTTCAGTGTGTGTTTGTGGCCATCAAAACCATTGGCAACATTGTTTTGGTGACCATGCTGCTGAATTTCATGTTTGCCTGTATCGGAGTCCAACTTTTCAAGGTGGGTGTCAAATATTTGTATTTTACATTTACATTCTGCTTACTTACATGTAGTAGCGTTTGCCTTAAATTCCTACATCACCAGCAGTAAAGCCAACCAAAAAGCAGAAAATCATAAGAAGTTAACATTTTGAACTTAATCTCTACTGAGAGGCTTTCTCTAAGCATGTTAAATGTACCATAACCCTTTTTATCTACAGGGTAAATTCTACAGCTGCACAGATCCCTCCAAAATGACCGCGGAGGAATGCCAGTAAGAGAAATAGCTCGTCTTTCTTAACGCTTTCACCTTTTCATCCGTCAGAACAGAGGTAATTTTTCCATGATGACCAATCACTTTGTATTCTGTCAGGGGCGTCTTCGTGAAACACATAGAGAACTCCCTCCAAGACACTGTACTGGCTAAAAGAGAATGGCTGAACAGTGATTTTAACTTCGACAACGTGCTCTATGGCATGTTGGCCCTCTTCACTGTTTCAACATTTGAAGGCTGGCCACGGTGAGTATAGAAACCTTGATTTGATAGATTGCATCTTGGATTTTTTTTTTCATCCATTTCATTGACCTGGAAGTCAGAATATTTGATTACGCAGATATTGGGGCCCAGAGTAATTATATTTTCTGGGGCCAGCGATGGAAAAGAAAGTAATATGTCTATCTTGTTAAATAATAAATTCAATTTATAAGAATTGCTGTCACTGGATTTCTATCTGTGATCCCTTTCACAACCAATCTCACTCCATCTCTCCATCGCTCCTGCCCTTAACGTAACCCCCTCCTAGGCTGCTGTACCAAGCCATAGATTCAGACAAGGAAGACATGGGCCCTGTTTTCAACAACCGCGTAGATATGTCCATCTTCTTCATTATCTACATCATCCTCATTGCCTTCTTCATGATGAACATCTTCGTGGGCTTTGTCATCGTCACTTTCCAAGAGCAGGGCGAGCAAGAGTACAAGGACTGTGAGCTGGACAAGAACCAGGTACACTGGCATCTGGATAACGTAGCAGTCCATTCCATTGCCTACCAACACAAGGATCCTGGTTCAAATCCCTGTGTTGTTTCCAGCTTGGTTGGGCATCCCTACAGACACAATTGGCCATGTCTGCGGGTGGGAAGTCGGATGTGGGTATGTGTCCTGGTCACTGCAGTAGCGCCTCCTCTGGTTGGTTGGGGTGCCTGTTCAGGGGGGAGGGGGAACTGGTGGGAATAGCGTGATCCTCCCATATGCTACGTCCCCCTGGTGAAACTCATCACTGTCAGGTGAAAAGAAGCGGCTGGCGTCTCCACATGGTATCGAGGGAAGCATGTGGTAGTCTGCAGCCCTCCCCGGATCGGCAGAGGAGGTGGAGCAGTGACCAGGATGGCTCGGAAGAGTGGGGTAATTGGCCAGGAGGAAAAGGGGGTAAAAATCCAAAAAGAAAAAAAAAGAACTGACACCAAATGAGATGACACTTTGAAATATGACCATAGTGCAAATATTCTCACCGTAAACTGTAAAGGATTGATGCTATTTAAGGACTGGTTTTATACTTGTTATAATTTGCTTGAGTTATACCCGAGTTTATTTCCAAACTATCTCTTAATTCATTTATATTTGTTCTATTAACACTACTATCCTCTGTTGTGTCTTTTCCTATAGCGTCAGTGTGTGCAGTATGCTCTGAAGGCTCGACCTCTCAGGTGCTATATTCCCAAGAACCCTTACCAGTATCGGGTCTGGTATATAGTCACCTCTTGTTACTTTGAGTACCTCATGTTCTTCCTAATATTACTCAACACCCTGTGTCTTGGGATCCAGGTACATGTTCATGTGTCAATGTTATGCCATCAGTAACATGCACTTGGTAATTCCACCTATAGCTGTATGAAGGCATCATGAATAACAACAGCACTGTGGAATATATCAAATGAGCATTTATGACATGTTGACTTGACTTTTTGTTTGAAACTCCACCATTTCCTATCAAACAGCACTGTAACCAATCAGACCATGTTACCAAGCTGTCTGACACGCTGAACCTGATCTTCACCGTGCTCTTCACTGTGGAGATGATTCTCAAACTCATGGCTTTCAAAGCTAGGGTAGGCACGCAAGAGACCTATTGTTATTGTTCAAATGCTATTGGATTCTATCCAGCATCCAACCATCTGACAGCCATTTATCTGTCTGTGCAGGGCTACTTTGGAGACCCGTGGAACGTGTTTGACTTCCTCATTGTTGTGGGTAGTGTTGTTGATGTCATCCTGAGTGAGGTTGATGTGAGTAAAAATGGTTAAAAAAAAAAACTCCTTGCCAGACTTCAGGTTTCTGAATGCAGATGTAAATGTATGTGAAATCCCTTGCGTTGTCCACGTGAGACATTCCAAGTCAGTATTAGCGATTCTATTTTAAAATACTGAATGTGGCCTGTTCATCATGGGGCGTCAGCCGTTTCAGGCTAGCAGAATTAGCACCACAGGACGTGGTCAGTACCGCCATTGGCCAAGCCATCCCACACCGCCTGGTGCAACACCAAACACACTGCCAACCCTGCCTCACATACACTGCAATGCTCCATCAACCAAACACCAAGCTCTCCTTATTAGGGCAGTATTATAATAATATGCCACATTATTACCATTTCTCCTATAATTCTCTGTGACAAAATTTTCAGTGACATTTCGATTCTTCTATGTTGACTTGGCATTTTAGTAGAGCACATGAGTCATTTCAAAGATATGAGTGAGCTTTTTTGCAGACATTGAAGGATTTGGTAGCATCACAAATAAATCACTGTTTTGTCTTTTTTTTATCTGCCTCTTGTTAACATCTTTGTCTCTTACTACGCTACAGTCTTCTCATCTTTTTCCTCCACCAACACAGACTCGTTTGACAAATTCAGCCTTCTCCACTGTGAAATTAAGTTTCTTTCTCTTCCGCCCCTCCATCCTTCTCTCCTCCACATATCTAACTCCCCATTTGTCTATCCTCCTCAGGCTGCCCTGGCCTCCAGTGGAGGGCTGTACTGTCTCCATGGCTGTGCTGTAAATATCTGATCTGCACCGCACTGCACCGCTGCATGAGTCTTGCTGTGTGACCACTCCACTGTGCTTGCTGTGCTTTGCTAGTGGGACTTAACTGGACTGAACCTTGTGTAGCTCAGGTTGGGTTACTCAGTGGTGAGACGTAGACAAGATTAATGTCTAATCCAATGCCAGATCTATCCCCAAGACACTTGCGGTAATGTGTTGCAATAGGATTCATCCAGAGATGTACGACAGTTTATGCAAACGTGTCTCTTAACTTGACAACGTGTGACACGAGCGCAGCAATTTTTTTTTTGTGGCTCAATTTACTGGAAAATGTTAATATTGTGACAATAAAACGTATTGTGTATTTTGCATGAGCTACAAATTTCTCCCATTCTCAAATTTTCGTAACCAAGACCTGTCTTTTTGCAAGCTTTACGCGTCTCATCAAAGGTGACAATATGGACTCCTGTATTAACACTATGTTGAAACTGAAAGATATCCCTCGATTATGCTTAACAATTGACTTATACTGTCTTTTACTGGTCTGCTTGTAGTAATAGTGTGCCCTGTATGAAATATAACTTATTTATCCAACATCTTTTCTTCAACTTTCCACAGGACACTAATCCTATGCAAGCCATTGCGGTAAGCCAAATGTTCATCCGTGGTTAAAGCCGAGTCTGTATATTTAATCTGAGTGGTTGCTATGCTTTCTTGTCTTTCTAATGCACTCTATCTATTTGTCTAAAGGACTCAGAAAATGCCAGCGTCTCTATCACATTCTTCCGACTTTTCCGTGTCATGCGTTTGGTAAAACTGCTGAATCGCTCAGAGGGAATCCGTAATCTGCTGTGGACCTTCATCAAGTCTTTCCAGGTCTGTCAACCTGTTATCGTCATCATTATTATCATCATTATTTTGTGCTGCTCATTTCACCTGACAGGTTTCAATGAGCTGATATTATTTCACTTTTTTGTGTTCAACAGGCTCTACCCCATGTTGCCCTGCTCATTGTCATGCTGTTTTTCATCTACGCTGTCATCGGGATGCAGGTACAGTCTGATAGACTAACACTATTAGTCCATGGGCCAGACGATATTTCGGTACACTCAAGGTGGCAAAACTTACTTATAATTTTTGAAAGGATCCATGTCTGTAGATGATATTTTGGTATGATAACCATTCCTGAGTGGCAGCTGTATCACAGTTATCAGCTCATGAAGTTAACCACCCGCTAAACTAAATTGCATTTTAGACGCTGGTGCATATCCTGGTTTAGCCTCATGGTCAGGACATTTTTCAATGTTCTATAATATTGTCTTTGGTATCATTTTAAAGGGGACCTTCTTAGCTTTCATTCAAGCCCTGTTGTGGATATTTCTCACAAATATAGAGGTCACTTGAGCTCTTCAACCCGTCAATAACACACATCTTTCTGCAATGTTCGCCTAAACTATATACTTTCTTTTAGCCCTGTGGCATCTAGGAATATCAGGGACACAAAACACAAAAACTGGAATACTCACAGGACTGTAAAGATTCAGAAAATGTATAATATACCCATACTATTTCATTGTGTGAGGTGATTGTGAGCCTTAAATGAGAACTAGACCAAAGCCAGTTAGGTCACAAACTGGTCTCTATACATTTGTTTAAATACACAATCAAAATACATGATAAAAAGGAATACCATAGTGAGGTAATGAACTATTTTAATATTTTAAACAACATTGACATTTACATATACTTAGTCAATGATACATGTAATCCCATATCATTAGTGGGTATATGTAATGGTAATGGGTAGGGTAATGGCGTATATGTGAATATGGTTACATTATTGTTATCAAGCTCTGGGTAACCAAGTCCAGAATCAACATCCTGTGCATCAATAGACTACTACCACAGTAATACCATCAGAATCATCACACTGTCATTCATCAAACTGCTCGTTTCTCTCATCATCTGACTCCCCAAGTTCAAAGTCTAGTTCTGGACCATCCTGCTGTTTTTGGTTACTGCAGGTCTGTAACCTGCACATGTCTGTGCATGGAAGTCCATTTGACAGGCACATGCAGCTTGGCATTTTGCATGAATGCACACACTTGCATGTTAGCATTTCCAAGACCACATCTGTTGCAGGTGGGGAGCACATCCATTAAATGGCCAGCTTGCCTTCATCGTCTGTCCATCCATACTCAGTAGGGCTTGGCACCACAGGGTTAGCCTGCAGACAGCACTTCCATATTGCTGCCTGATAGTTGGCTCGTTGAACATGCATAAAGAGACAGTCTCTACATGGTGGCAGCTGGCTGGACTCAACCTCTCCCCTTTTGGTGCAGAAGAGCTGGTAACGCAGTTTGTTCACCTCAGCAGTGCTGCTATTAGCAACATACATCCGACAGGTGAACTGCTCAATTTTCTGGAACAGCTCATCACTCACATTCCATGTCTGTCCCAGTTGACTAAAAGTCTCTTGGCAGGAAGTGTGCTTTCTCACTATCTTCAGGGCATTCAGCTTCCCTCGACCAGCGAATGCACTGACAGTGTCGCAGCCTGTGAAGGCATGTAAGCCAATTAGGCTGTCACAGATGCTGTCTCCAAGTGAACTTGCCAGTTTGGTGATGTCGACAAACCGTGTGCGGTTCTGAGTCCCACACTTCTGGTAGATGGGACAGGTGATGTCCTTCTGGAAGCCAAGACAAAGCACCATGACATCAGTGTCCTCAGCTGTGATGATAACTGACTTTGAGCCCGCATTTGCTGCATGCAATGCATGCAGGAGCAGACGGGTGTCAGCTTCTTCATGTGTGGAGTGCAGTTCTGCTGCTTCCTCACACCCATCTTCTGTCAACTTGTAGCAGGTTTCCTCACAGGTCATGTACAACACCTTGCCATGCAGCATAGCTCTGTATCGTGGGAGTTTCCACTCTTCCACCAGAAACTTGATGAGACTGGTCTTGTTGGAGGAACTGCACAGAAATTTTCTCCACTGCTGGACGTGGTGTCCCCCTGCAAGATTCTTGTACTGGAGAGTGATGTCTCCACCCCGGTTCAGTTGTTCAGCATCTTTGATCGAAGTCTGGTGATAGACATCAAAAACAACATCAATCCTCCCACTCTGTGCTCCCTCATGGAGGACCTGGGTCAAGGCTGACTCTGCCACCTGTGCAAAGGTTTTGTTGTTGCCATTCATTTTTTGGACCAGGCTCATCCCATCAATGATGGAAGTAGATGGGATTGGGATGTCTTCTGCAGGAGATACATTCTTTTCAAGCTCTCTGGCAAGTGCAGCCTTGTTTGTTTTTCGTAAGGACCCATCAGCATTTGCCAGTGCCCATGGTAGTGGGCCCAATGGGTAGGCGGGACATCCTTCAGATTCACCTTCCTGCTTTCAGCCACCAGGCTCATGTGACTGAAAAGGTTTCTATCTGCCTTCAGAACCACATCCTGTGCTTTCTTTCCATGAGCTTGTTTTGTGCTGACATTGGAGAATGTTTTCAGACTTTGCTTGGTCATCTTGTCGTGGAATTTCACAGGTGGTGGGTCTGCATCTAACCTTGTTTGCTGGAATGCTTGGTAGGCCTCTTCTCCTTTCTCAA
The DNA here is from genome assembly GCF_029633865.1 of Lampris incognitus. Lineage (NCBI taxonomy): Eukaryota > Metazoa > Chordata > Actinopteri > Lampriformes > Lampridae > Lampris > Lampris incognitus. The sequence continues at coordinate 21,536,064 of NC_079212.1, read as the reverse complement.
GAGCTCTCAAGAGATCTATGGTCACATCAGGTGGAGCCATGTTGCCAGTGGAGAGGCTAACCAAATCAATCTCATCAGGGGACATAGGATTGAGCCAGTTATTCTCCATAAGGTCCATGAGAGACTGGACATCTGCTTCATCTCTCTTGATCCTTGGACTCTGTAGATCTGGATGAGACCATTTGCACCTGCCTTGACCTGTCAGGTCTCTCAGCTGTCTGAGGTACATGCTTCTATACTCAGCTGTGAGATAATATTTGGTCACAGCTCCTGGCTTCAAGCTGAATCCCTTTGTCCCTCCAGCTGTTAGGGTGTCTTTGTTCGCCGTTTCTTCTATAGCTTGGTCAACAGGGATTCGGCCAAAGGGATTGGTGGAGCCCAGTTGGACTGAGAAGCCTCCTTCCATGAATTCTGTGTACACATCTGGGTGTGTGATGGGCAGCTCAGACATCTGGGCGTAGTAGTAGGGGAGGTAGCGTGCATAATTCATCCTGTCATAAGCAAAGCACCATGGGATCATTGCTCGAATGCTAGCCAAGTGTAGCATCCAGTCTCCCTCTCTGGATGCTCGGATGAGCCCCAACAAGATTTCAACCATGTCCAAATAGGACATCCAGAAGTTCGAGAGGCTGCCGTTTCCACCTCTAAGGAACTCACGGTAGACTTCAAATAGATCCATGATGCGTGTTCAAGAGCTGTTCTCGAGGACCTCCTTCAAAGCATGTAGTGAGACTTCTTTCCCAAGGCTGTCAATGGTCTTCAGTGTCTCATTCAGGTGAACCATGTCATTCCTGTGAGTTTCTTCCAACCAGGACAGGAAACCATTCAAGGTCAGTCGCATGAGAGCCTCATACAGGAGCTTGTGTAGTCGCACTGCCCTGTTGTACTTGCGGCCATCCATAACACCAGCAATTGAGCCTTCTGCAATCATGCCAGACTCAATGCAGAGGTCTTTGAGTCCAGCATCTTGGAAACGCTTTCCTATTATTGCCAGCAGTGTGCAGATGGTGTGGAATACCCCAAGCCTAACGATGATATCATGGAACTTGTCATGGTGTTTCCATGTGATCTCGACAGCCTTCGCATACAGGGCTTGGTCAAAGACACAGACAATCTTCCTCAGGCCTAAGCACTGCATGATGCTCAGTGACTGGTTAAGCGCCTCGTTGACAGTAAACATTTGTGTCGCTGGAGCATTGATGGTAGGCAGATAGCCTATATTGTCGGGGATGACCGTCATCTCTCCTCGAGTCAGGATGTTGAAGCCTGTCCAGCTGCTGACTGACTGTTCTTCTTGTTGTGACATGCGTGCTAGGACCCAAAGAAGGTTTTTCTCTCTGGCAAGCTTAGTATTGGCTGCAGTATCGGCATCTGACTTTTTGCTTTGTGGTGGCCCTACCCGTTGTCCAGCATTGTAAGTTGGTAACATTGGTGGGGGTCCATCAATGCTTCTCTTCTTTGTTTTGGGAACAGTGGGCATGGGTTGGACAGGAAGTGGGTTGACTGGCTTTGCTTGCACAGCAATCCCATTGACTCTGTGAGATGTTCCCTCACCACTGACAGTTTCTTCAAGACGGTCGATATTGTCCCAGGCTAAAGTTGTGAATATGCCAGGATGGATGTTAGCTGGAAGGGCAATGCCACTCCCTGATGATGAGAGTTTCTGGAGACACAGGGCAGTGTTGATCTCTTCCATCTGTGAATAGGACACACTGTGACCAAGTCGGTTGAGGATGTTTATCAACTCTACATTTCCTGTCAACGATTTGACACTGAATGGCAGAACAATGTGCTTGGAAGGCTTGGTATTTCCACATGTCACTGCATATACTATGTCATGGCCAAATGATTGCAGAAGGCACTGCCCTCTCTGGGATGCATGATCAGGATCATTTGAGCCTGTGAGTAGAGAGTACAGGAAGATAATGAGCGACTCTGGAATGGTAGGACATTCTGCTTCTGGTTTGACTTCAGGCGGCCAGGTTTGAGGAACATCTTGACTTTTAATGTCTGCTCTCAATTTGATGGCTGCTTTGGCTATAACATCTTGTGCACTGACACTTTTCAGGGTCTGCAGCTCCCTTTTGAGAGACTGATTTTCTTTGGCAAGTTCCCTCATGGACAAGTTATCGGGATAGAGGAGGAATTTTCCTTTCTCATCAGGGAATATCTGCAAGGCTCCAGCAAACTCACTCTCCAGGTTTCGCCTTATGTGCTTCTTGGTTGATTCCTTGACTTGGGCAATGCCTTGGGAGTTCATTGAAGCTACCAGTCTAGAAGAGAGATCAGTCATTGTCATCACTTGAGGATTGCCAAAAAGCTCCATCCTGATGAAGAGGAACAGCTCATTGTATGCCTTATTCACAGCAGCTTCATACTGGGCTGCAGCATCATCATCTTCATTGCTGGCAACCTCTCCTTTGGAAACCTCTTCTTTGGTGTAAAATCTATAGCATGACCTGTGGTAGTGCCCTTCAGCTGCTACAAGGTCTCTACTCACAATGGCAAGGATTCTGCTGTCCCTTTTCTTTGTGGCTGCACTCCTGATCTTTGCATCAGCTCGCAGTTCTCGACACTGCACCAGTACTTCTCTCGTATTCTGTCTCTTGGAATATTTGCTGTTTTTCTGACAAAATATGCACTCTGCATCATAAGTCCTAGATGTACTTGGAGCATGTCGAGCTACTCTCTTAGATTGTTTCTCTTCAGCAGAGACACAACTTTTCTTTTCTTTTGCAAGGAGGCCATCAAGAATTTGCTTCATAGTGAAGATACTGCGACACTTTCTGTGGTAGTAGATTGCTGGAATCTGTCCCTCAGGAATGTCTTTTGCCAGTTTCAAAACTGGTGCATGATTTCGTATCTGAGCTGCCCTGAGCAGAGTTCTCCATGAGTCGACACTTTGTAGTGAAACCAGCTTATCTGTATCATCAGAACAGTGGATAATGCACTCCACCCGTGGGCGCTTTGGTATTGGGTAAAAACTTGCTTGTTCACCAGTGGCCATATTCAGTCAGTTTTCACCTGCCACATACAAACAAATACATGTAACTTAGGTGTATGAACACTACTAAAACAAAGTTTACTTTGCTTCACCAGCGTCATATTACCATTATTTATCTTACATAGCCACAAATAGATACATTACCTAGTTGCTATGCAACAGCTGTATTTTGTCCACATGAGGCTGCCAAAATCAACACAAGATGAAAGTTCCTCGTAGCCACTTTAACTAATCATATTAACATATACATTAAAAGAACATGCTAACATTATGGGAAATTAGCTTACAATCTTCTCCAGAGTGAGACAAGAAGATAGATACCAGTTTCCTCTATATGTGTTTAGTAGAAAGCTATCTGGCTGCACGTTAGCCTAGCTTAGCACAATGAATGGAAGTACACAGTACTGGTTATACTTGGTTGTTGGCCAACTAAGAACTGTCCCAGAGTTTAAGCTAGGCTAATCAGTACCAGGGGTGTTGAAATGCTATATTTGTAAAAATCTGGGCAAATACACAATCGTGAGAGGCACAGAAACAGGTTTCCTGAAAGAAAAATGAAATAGCTGCTCATTTGGAAAGGTTATCATGTATTATTTTACTTCTGTTAGTGTACCAAATAAAATGGCACCAGTGAAGTTGTGTCACCTTGGGTGATATCGATATCTGGTCTGACCCATGGACTAACTGGCTTTGGTCTAGTTAGTTTCTTAGTAATAATGCCCTTCTAATTTAAGGTTCACAATCACCTCACACAATGAAATAGTATGGGTATATTATACATTTTCTGAATCTTTACAGTCCTGTGAGTATTCCAGTTTTTGTGTTTTGTGTCCCTGATATTCCTAGATGCCACAGGGCTAAAAGAAAGTATATAGTTTAGGCGAACATTGCAGAAAGATGTGTGTTATTGACGGGTTGAAGAGCTCAAGTGACCTCTATATTTGTGAGAAATATCCACAACAGGGCTTGAATGAAAGCTAAGAAGGTCCCCTTTAAAATGATACCAAAGACAATATTATAGAACATTGAAAAATGTCCTGACCATGAGGCTAAACCAGGATATGCACCAGCGTCTAAAATGCAATTTAGTTTAGCGGGTGGTTAACTTCATGAGCTGATAACTGTGATACAGCTGCCACTCAGGAATGGTTATCATACCAAAATATCATCTACAGACATGGATCCTTTCAAAAATTATAAGTAAGTTTTGCCACCTTGAGTGTACCGAAATAGGAAATTTTGGGCTCTGGCCCATCGACTATATCTGCTTGTATGGTGGACTCTTGTTGTCCCTCTAGCATGTGCGCTGATATGCACTATTAAACAGTGTGTGTTGTTTCTTTGCCAGTTTCTGCACCAAAGTTCACCAAATCAAATTCCTGTGCATATTTACTCAACATTTGTGATTAAAAGGATTTTTACTGACAACCCTTTAGATATTTGGAAAGATAGCCTTAGTGGACGGCACCCAAGTCAACCGCAACAACAACTTCCAGACATTCCCTCAGGCAGTTCTTATGCTATTCCGGTAAGTCTGTGAGCCAGGCTGTGTTTAGGTCAAAGGTCAAAATTTGAGCTGAAAGTCCGCGGTGGTGTAGCGGTCTAAGCATCGGCTTTGTGTCGATGCAGTTGCCCACTGAGGACCGGGGTTCGCGCCCCGGTCTCGTCAGATCCGACTATGGCCGGACTCGATGAAGCAGCAATCATTGTCTTCGGGAGGGGGGCGGAGTCGGCTTGTGTTCGTCACGTGAATGCGCCTCTGTGTGTGTCGGAAAAAACAGTGGTTCGGCCTGGAGTCGCCTTGTCACGAAAGTGGGGAGGCGGTCTCCTTCGAGACTGCCGGCCGGAGAGATGCAGTTGGCGAACGCATGCAGTACGAGGGTGGGTGTTTGAATTAAAATTGGGATCAACTGGCCAATAAATTGGGGGGAAAAATCAGAAATAAATTTATATTAAAAAAAAATTGAACTGAGACATTATACATGGTAACAAGTGTGTGTGTGTGTGTGTGTGTGTGTGTGTGTGTGTATGTGTGTGTGTGTGTGTGTGTGTGTGTGTGTGTGTGTGTGTGTGTGTGTGTGTGTGTGTGTTCATATGTCTGCCCAGGTGTGCTACAGGAGAGGCTTGGCAGGAGATCATGCTTGCCTGTATGTATGGGAAGAAGTGTGACCCCAAGTCTGACTTCCTGCCAGGAGAGGAATATACCTGTGGTGCCAACTTTGCTGTCTTCTACTTCTTGAGCTTCTACTGTCTCTGCGCTTTCCTGGTGACTGAGAACTGGAAAATCTTTTCAGTTCCCATTTAGAGCTCAACCATAATTTGCTTTACCTCCTTTTAATATTTCAGTAATATTTTAGTAGTGGAATTTTCTCCACTATTTGTCATATCCTATCATATTGTAATCATTACACTTACTTGGTGAAAACAGTTTTGAGCTGAAAGATTAACAAATAAGCGCTGAACTTATTTCATTTGTTGACCAATGTACCAGTTCCATATAACCTAGACATCTCTTCTCCCTCCTTCTCCAGATTCTAAACTTGTTCGTAGCTGTCATCATGGATAACTTTGACTACCTGACCCGTGATTGGTCTCTCCTGGGTCCACATCACCTGGATGAGTTTAAGAAGATCTGGGCTGAATATGACCCTGATGCCACGTAAGCCCATCCATCACATACTACTACTACATTCGGCTGCTCCCATTAGGGGTCGCCACAGCGGATCATCCGTTTTTCATTTCTTCCTGTCCTCTGCATCTTCCTCTGTCACACTAGCCACCTGCATGTCCTCTCTAACCACATCTATAAACCTCCTCTTTGGCCTTCCTCTTTTCCTCTTCCCTGGCAGCTCCGGGATGGATGGGTTAAGCCCATCCATCACATAGTGATTCATAAATGGAAGCAATCACTTTTCCTCATCTGCTGCTGGAGCTTGACTCTCCTTTTGACCCTTAGGGGAAGAATCAAACATCTAGATGTGGTGACACTGCTACGACGTATCCAGCCACCACTCGGCTTTGGCAAATTCTGTCCTCACCGTGCAGCATGCAAGGTATATTCACAAACAGTTAACATCAGTTAACATCTCATAGCACTGATGGTGTGTTTGATAAGTTTTGGTTGTCTATTCCTCTCTAATGTCTTGCTCTCTGCACTTCCTATGTTTAGCGTTTAATTGGCATGAATATGCCACTCAACAGTGATGGCACTGTCACCTTCAATGCCACCTTGTTCGCTCTGGTCAGAACTGCTCTCAAGATCAAAACTGAAGGTGCAACACGTGATTTTTTGAGCTTGTTTTATACGGTTGAAGATTGCATTTCATATACATGTATTTATTTCAACATGATTTAATACAGTAATGTTTTCATGGCTTGTTCTGACCAGGTAACTTTGAGCAAGCCAATGAGGAGCTGAGAGCCATTATAAAGCAGATCTGGAAACGCACTAGTATGAAACTATTAGACCAAGTCATTCCCCCTATTGGAGGTGAGTCGCTCAGTATTAATCAATCAATCAATCAATCAATCAATCAATCAATCAATCAATCAATCAATCAAGTTGCATATTTTCTAGCTGCAACAGCCACTCAAAGCACTTTACAAACTGAGGTCTATCGGGCACTGGAATGAGATTGGAAGACCATGACAGAGGCAGTGCAGTCACTTGACAGTCAAGTCAAGTCAATTTTATTCGCATAGCCCAATATCACAAATTAGCCTCAAGGGGTCAATGCACGCGATGATATACCAAACAAATATTTTTGATTAGCTGAGAATTTTAAATAAGCGATTTTTTTCTCTTCGATCACTTTCATAATATAAAATCAGTATCACCATGAACAGAATTTGATGGAATTCCCCTTCACAGAATTTAGCTTTTCTCATTTTGTCATTTGCTTTTCTCATCATGTGATTTGCTTTAAGATGATGAGGTGACCGTGGGAAAGTTCTATGCAACTTTCCTGCTCCAGGAACACTTCCGTAAGTTCCTGAAGCGCCAGGAGGAGTACTATGGCTACCGTCCTACTAAGAAGTCCGCCTCAGGCCCCGAAATCCAGGTGAAGAGCCTATATGGAAGAAAAGGAGGGCATTTTGAGTAGGGAGAGGTCCTGGGTACAAACCCCTGTATTGGCATACTGCTATTTTGCTGAACTGCCCAAGACTGAATCACTACTTGCCTCAGCGGGACTGTTTCCTAGCTGATCCTGTGCTGTCATCTCTTTTGAAGGGGAACAAAAATGGATTTCGCTACTTGGGTCAATAAAGTATGATATCATCCCACTACATCAACCACAAGATCTATGATGTAGTTCACTGATACTAGCGATACATTAAACACAATTTTCTCTCAATTGTACCCCTGCATGTAACTCTTTTCTGCTTTTGTTCCCTCCTTTCTCTGGCTGTCGTACATCAGACTGTGCTTCACTTTATCCTTTTCCCTCTTTTTCAAGTCTGTATGAATGTTTTGATATAGGGTCCTGACTCCTTTTCCCATTCCACCATGGTTATCTAGGCTGGCCTGAGGAGTCTTGATGAGGAGGCGGCTCCAGAGCTACACAGAGCCATCTCAGGAGATCTTCACAATGAGGAGGAGATTGACAGAGCTATGGAAGAGGCTGGAGAAGAGGGCATCTACAGGGTGAGATACGCATACTACAGGCTAGGAGAGATAGAAAATACACATGCATACTGTACACATGCACATACCCTGCAGAGTGTGGGCTGTCTGAATTCTTCTCTCATTTGTGTGTGTAAATGTTTACAGCAATGTTTATACTTACATGTGTATGTGTGTTTTCCTGCCATGGTATTGTGCAGCGGTCCCATGGTCTGTTTGGGAATCAGATGGACTCCTTCTCCTCTGAGCCCACCAGCACCCAGCTCCCTCACATGACCAGCCATAGGCCGCTTCAGTTTTCTGAGAGCCAACCCGAGTCTCCCCCAGACTCCGCTACCTTCATGCCAACCACTGAATTCTTCCCCACCTCCACTCTGAGGAACAACATCAACAACAATGCTCTTGCAGAGTGGGTAACAACCATTCTCCTATTGACAGACAAGACCAGCTCAGTTGGTTAACAAATTACAGAGAAGGAAAATAGGGTTCGGTGCTTGGTCCCCTTCGCTTCATCCTTTACATGCTGCCACTTGAACAGATCCTCCACTGCCATGGTCTCCGCTTTCACTTTTATGCTAATTACACCCAGCTTTACCTCTCCTACAAAACCATCACTGCTGCCACCCACTCCACCTGCCTCACAGACATTAAAACATGGATGCAAAATAACTTTTTAAAACTCAAAGGCGATGAATGCAAAATCTTAATCACTGGCCCAGACTCCCTAAACTGCACCCCCCAGGATTTTTCCTTTAATACCAATGCCTACATTGTTACCCACCGAAGTTCATAACCTTCGATCCCACCCTCTCATTCCTGCCCCATGCCAATCAGACCACTAAAACAGTCTTCTTCCACCTCTGCAATATTGCGCGCCTCTGACCCACACTGTCACCTACTGCAGCAGAAACACTCATCCATGCGTTCATAACATCCAGGCTTGATTACTGCAACAGCATCCTTTACACAACACACACACACACACACACACACACACACACACACACACACACACACACACACACACACACACACACACACACACACACACACACACACACACACACACACACACACAGTCCTTTACACAGTCCTCAATAAACTTCAGTATGTACAAAACTCAGCCACCTGTCTGCACACCAGCTCCTGCTCAGGAGCTCACATCACCCCTGTCCTCCAAGACCTCCCCTGGCTCCCAAAATCCTACTCATAACCTACAAGGCTCTCAAAAACCTGGTTCCCCCTTACTTCTCTGACCTCCTCCACTAGCACACCCCATCCCATTGCCTCATGTCCACTAATGCCAACCTCCTGCAAGTCAGCAGGACCAAGCGCCAGACCTGGGAGTGACAGGGTCTTTTCAGTTGCCCCCCTCTCTGTGGAACACTCTTCCAAACTACATCAAAGCTGCCCCGAGTCTGTCTGCATTCACAAAGGTCCTCAAAACTAACCTCTTCAGACTAGCCTTTCCCAGCTAACCCCCATACCCTCCCTGTCTTTTTATTGCCTATCATATTACCATTTCTTATCTTAATTAAGTTTTCTTTTTCTTGTCTATTTTTGGCTCTGATGTAAAGTGCCTTTGAGTATTTAGAAAAGCACTAGATAAGTCTGATATATTATTATTTCTACCAAGAAATAAGATAGAAATACGATTATTTCAAGTGGTCTTTTTATAAGATAACTTGACCTGCTCTGTGCCTTTGCTTGTTACAGGTTTTCATCTGAGAGAGAAGGGAGCCCCCAGGGGTTCTATAATCCCAGTGAGGATGCAGAACCTGGTAGGTCCACAGGTTTTATTGACAGGCCAGACATTCAGAAATAAAATTCTCATTGGTCTTTCTGGATCCTTAAAAGCGTCTGATTTCTTTTGTCCACCCTCATTTAGAGAACAGACCCATTTCAAACTTTATAGTGAGAACAGACATCTCAAAGGTAATGGATTATAAAACTCAGACTCATCCAGTGTATAGTCTCTGTGATGGAGCATGAATGGCTTTAATGGGTATGTCTTTTGTTCAGTTCCCCTATGACCCTAACCATGGTGACAGACAGTCTCAGTGTTCTCATGCTGTTGCAGGGGGCCTGCCTGCTGCTGACCAGCTCATCCAGGAGGTGAGTGAGAGAGGAAATGTAATCACCCATCTCCATATTCACAATGTGATCACCACTTCTATTAGCGGGGCAGTGTCCTGGGACACTGGTTCTATGACCTACGTTGTTTTACATAGTGAGTGCAACTTAAACATGACCCGTTTCCAGTCTGTTCTAAATGTCAGACAGGAAATTGCTGTGTAAATCCTAGTCATATTCTAGGTATAAAATCACAGGTAGTTGTTTTAATGTTAATACTCAAAGTCAATGCACAGTATGACTTCCTAAAATACATCTATCTATCTATCTATCTATCTATCTATCCACACACACGTAGACACACAGAGGAAAGGTTAATTCACGCTATACTTCTTTCCTCTAGGCTTTAATAGAAGGTGGTCTGGCTTCCTTGGCCAAAGACCCTCATTTTGTCTCAGTGACCAAGAGGGAGATGTCAAAGGCCATGCACATCCCCATGGCTGAGATGGAGGGCATGGCCCAGGGCATCCTCAGCGGCCGCTCAGGATCTGTCAGCTCCGTCAAGAAGAGACGCCCCATCCCTCTCCCTCCTTCTGTTTCTACCATGGCCACAGAGAAAGAATGCCAGGCAGACCCTGCTGTGAGAAGAAAGAGACGTCCCATCCCGCTACCTCCTTCTGCCCCTGTAGGATCTGGACAGGAGCGAACTGAAGCAGACACTGAAGTTTAGAGAGTCTGTACGTTGAATTTCTAAAGGTATAATGTGATGTTACCCTCGACAAGGCAGTGCAAGTGCATTCTCCTCACCTTACCTTACCAAACTTGTTGCCCATGCAACAAATACGACTGACTTGACTGGCCCAAGGCCGAACTAGCAAGCTGGCTCAAGTTTAAGTCTAAGATGTTAACTGTGGTTGAAAATCATGCAACCCTAACCAGGGAGAAACACTATATCTGATAATCCATTCATCTTCTCAGTTATCAGATTTGTTGCAACAAATAAAAGACTATCTCAGAGCACACAGGTTGACAAACTTCTTTTTTGTATTGTTTGTTGAGGTAATCCATTCCAGTGAGTGGCTAAACAACCATGTGTTCTGCTGTGTGTCTTACTGAAAGGCTGACTGATGGAGGTGGGACGATGACAAAAGTTAGAGTGAACAGAGAGTCAGCAGTCATCATTCTGATGCTGCAGTTCAGTTATGAGAATGTGAAAGGACTCCGATTTTGAGGAGCCTGTGATTGAGTTTCTTTGCATCCAGGCTCACGAAAGCGCATCGAAACTTTTCAATTGTTTGAAAAGAGCTCTGGTGTTGAAGTCATATTGGAGAATAGGTGAAAGATTTTCTTTTTTGTTTTGGTCCGATGATGCCCTCTGACCCATTGTTTAAAATAATGAGGGCTTACTAGTTCTTCATTTGTCTTATTAATGTGAGACTCCTCCTGCTCGCCACTGCTCTTGTATGCAGCTGGTGTCAGCACATTTTAAAGGGGAAACAATTTCATTCACACAAAGGACATGACTGTACTTTATAGTTTATAACAGTCCTTATGTCGGTGATTTATCATAGATGTACTAAAAAGCATATGTCTAAATTATATGGCATACTTTATTCAAGTAATGAACATGGATAGAATTTGCTAGTCAGGCTACACGTGGTTTTATATGTGTGCTTTATTTATGTGAAATGCAATTTACATTGGGGGGGGGGGGTCAATTAAGTTTTATCCATGAGTAAATCTTTGGCATACCTGGAGTATGGTGGATTTAACTCTAAAAGCCACTGATATTTATTCAGAACTGCATGAACATAATTTGATGCAATACTGCACTTTTCGTGTTTTATTTTTGCACCTCAAAGTGGAATCACTCTAACAGGTCTTAAGAAGTTATTTTTTATTACTTTCATTCTCCTCTTGGCCTGGGCGTTTCTCTTATATGTGCTATTTTGGAGGTTCTGAAGTTTTGGAGGTAGTTTGTGGGTGGACAATATAGCTGAACCTTCTGTGGTACATCTTCACTCTTGAATTTATGCCATTATGTTTGATGTCAAATTGGTATTTTCACCACTGACAAAGGAAATAAAACATCCCAAAAAATACAGCCACTGTCTAAGTTGGTTTCTTTTCTACAAGCAAATGGTAGATGGACATCTGTTGAGACAACACAGCCTGTCATTTGGAGTCATGAGGGATCTGCAATAGGTGAGTGTGCTCCAGCTGACCATGTATAATAAAAATAACAAATCATGGGAATAACTGAGTCTGCCCACTACATACAATACTGTTTGTTAGAGGAAAGGCTCCTATAAATAACCCATCATAGGCTGCGCTCCTCCTTAAGGAATGGAAATGCTGAGGCAAAATGCAAACTCAAATATAGGTCTAATTCAAACTAAATACATTCAATAACTAAACTCCTAAACTTCAAGGACACAGTAGGTGAAATTACAAAACTCAGTGAATAAGTTAAATGGAAATATTAAAAGGGTAAAAAGTACATTAGACAGAAGTAGGATGACAGCAAAGAAAAAAAAAAGCCAAAATACAGTAGTTAACATTTATTGATCAAGGCAAAGGAAATGGTAAATAAAAGTAGAAATCTTACAATTTCAGTTAGGTGACAAAATATTCCGTCCTATACACTGAGAAAAGCCAAAAGTCAAGTCCATTTTATTTGTATAGTCCAATGTCACAATAGCAAGTTATGGACATAATGGGTGCTTCGTCATTACCTCAATATATTTCAAGTCATTTTCTACTGGCAGCTAAGACAATTTTCTGTGATTTCACAGTATGGTCAGCAGCAGTTGACTTGAAATAAAAATGATTAAAAAAATTAAAAAAAAAAAACTAACTAAAAAGAAAAACAGGAACCTATCTTCCTTGCTGGTAAATTTTTCCTGATAAAGCTCTTAAAATTAAAAAAAAGCACAAGTGACATCCTGAAGTACACATTGCAGAGCATACGCAAGACCAGGAGATGAACAGCATTAGTACAAAAGATCTGAAGATGAAAAAAAGGGATCCATGTAATACAACATCTTCTTTGTGGGTTTTTTTTTTAATTTTGATATACTTTATTATTAATCCCTGTAGGGAAAAATTTTCTAAGCATTTAACCCATCCTAGCTGTGTAGCTAGGAGCAGTGGGCAGCTGCCGTGCAGCGCCTGGGGATGTTCAGTTCACAGGCAAAGTTAAAGATCCGACTTGTATAAATGCATAAGTATGTCATTCCCTCCCCTTCCCTGAAAAAACCCTCGCCTATTCTTTATCAAAAAAAGATATTACACACTAAAAAACAAAGACATGATAGTAAAAACAACTAGGACCTAATTGATACATAAATCTGTGACTACAGAATACATTTATTATCCAGGGACAGTAGGAAATGTACAGTCCAATTTACCAAAATGCTGATGTTTAAAGTCTCCTTCCTATTCATTAGGATGTGGGTTGGCATCAGGATACTGAGAAAGTTCAAAGGTAAGAACTTTGCTGATGACACAATCTCCTTGCTGTGCATGGCAGAGATGGAAAAAAACCCAGTTATAACTTAACATATAAATCAAATCAATATAACACAAAAACAGTTTGACAGCCTGTCTACCAATATGTTTTTATTGCCCTGGACTTAATACATACTAAATAGCTCTCAGATTCAAAATGTCTTAAAATACTTGAGTCAAAATGTGCGAACTACTATTTATGCTTTGTGTTTCTATATGAGTAAGCTACTGTAGCTGACTGACAACATCAAGATACACACCTCTGGATAGACTCCAATGAGTGAGTCTGCCTTGGTATAGAACTCCTCCTTCAAAGAGATAACAATGGCCTGAAAGTTCTGCACTGACTGGTCCTTAATATAATTGGCCACCTGTCCAGTGCAGAGGAAAAAACAGTCATATTTTGGTGAGCAGTATTTATAAGAGGCTTGTGTGCTTACAAAGAAATAAAAGTAAATTCAATTTAACCTCTCAAACAGACCTTGCCAATGTTGGTATTGTCCAGAGCAGCATCAATCTCATCAAGGACAAAGAATGGGGCAGGTTTGTAGCTACAGACAAAAGGGAAAGATTTTGATACAATATCAAAACACAGCAAAGACAATACTCAAGAAATATTAACACAATTCAAGTAGAAAAGAGCACATATATCCCTCTCTGTGCTGCCTCTCCTGGTGCGCAGTACCTCCACCACACCACTAGGTGGAATAGAGTTTGAACATGTGCGTTACTGTAATTGATTCAGTGTAGAGTGTATAAGACTGAATAGACTGGCAGCAGAACGAAGTTACACAGTTATTAGTTCGTTTCCACAGAGCATATGTATGAGCACACATGTTTTATTTCAAGCATTCTGAGGTCAAATGGATTGTTTGTTAAGATAATATCACGATGCTAATTTCCGTTCCACAGACATGTAGGTCATGTGAATTGGCCATACTAAAGTTGTCCCTAGGTATGAATGTATGTATGTATGCGTGTGTATTATATATATATATATATCGGCCCTGTGTGATGGCCTGGCGGTCTGTCCAGGGTGTCTCCCCGCTTGCCGCCCAATGACTGCTGGGAGAGGCTCTAGCATCCCTGCGACCCTGAGAGCAGGATAAGCGGTTCGGATAATGGATGGATGGATGGTATTGTAGTTTTACAGTGCCTTTATTTGGAAGGCAATAAACATTCAGACTGCACCTGGAATCCTGTCTCTCATTTGAAGAACTGTTTACCTACCTGCTAAACTAAACACCAAGGGAGGGCAGAATAGTAAAAAGCTATCGTTCTCATCATGCTCTGCCTAAAGTGAGACAGTCCACACTGAAGTTTCAAGTGCGAAAGCTCATCAATCATGTCAAGTCCTGCAGAGGAAAGAATGGAAGACGCACTGGAAACAAGATCAAGAGTCTGTTTCTACATGCTCCAGCCAGCTCACATCATCAACGGCTGCCAGAGCACAAGCAAAGGCAGAAGCTGCACGCATCCAACTTTCTTTTGCACAGCAGGAAGCAAACATTTTAAAACAACAAGCTGATCTAGATGCTGAGCTGCATGTACTCAAATCACAGAAAGCAGCTGTGGCAGCACTAGCTGAGGTTCAAGCTTGGGAAGCATCCGCGCAAGAAAGTGGAGACCCACAACAGCCCCAACTGGACATGCCACCTATTAACTCCGCTCAATGAACTTAAGAGTATGTGCAGCAACAGTCAAAACTGAACTTTCATCTGCAGACTCCTCAGGTAAATCTTCCTGAACTCTCATCTTCACCAGTGAGCCAGCCATGGCTGTCGATGCAGTAGCAAAAAGTCTACAAAGAACCAAGTGGTCACCAGCACAGTGAGTATGACAGTCAGGAGTTTAAACTCTTGCCATTCATCTCTGCTACACACATGGCAAGGAACAATCACACCACAGCGCAGCTGTGCTTTGAACCTAAAGAGACAGCCTCACAGCTGGGGTTACTGAGGACAGTCAATCAACAATGATCGATTTCATCATCCTCAGTCCAATATATTGACACCCAGATTAGAATCCATCGTATTTAACACAGGAGGTACTTAACCACTCTGATGGCAAAGGTCACTTCCATCATGAACTCAAGACCATTGGCTGCTGTATCTTCTGATCCAGAACCACCAGCAATTTTCACTCCATCAATGTTGTTGAGACAAAAACAGGATACACTGTCTGCACCTTCAGGGGACTTTGATGTTAATGACCTCCCCAACAAGCACTGGAAAAGCGTTCAAGGACTTGCTGATGCTTCCGGGAAGAGGTGGAGGCAGGAATACCTGAGAACGCTTCAACCATAGAGAAAATTGGAATTCTGAGAGGCCTAATCTGCAGGTGGGAGACGTTGTACTGTTGAAGGACTCCCAAGTCAGAAGAACTGAGTGGCCCACTGGACTTGTTAAGACTGTACCTAGCTAAGACTATGGAATACACAAGGTAGAAGTTAAGGTAGTCAAGCATGGCACTCCTAAAGTGTATTTGCCACCTGTTTCAGAGATAATTTTACTCTTTCGTAAAGACAATATGTAGTGGTATAACATATTATACCAGGCAGGGAGTGTGCTGCCTCTCCTGGTGTGCAGTACCTCCACCACACCACTAGGTGGAATAGAGTTTGAACATGTGAGTTGCTGTGACTGATTCAGTGTATAGTGTAGAAGACTGAGCAGACTGGCAGCAATGCAAAGTTACACAGCCATTAGTTCATTTCCACAGAGCATAGAAAATATATACCTGTAAATATGAGCACACATGTCGTTTTGTCATGCATTTTGAAGTAAAATAGATTGTTTAATATTGCGATGCTAACTTCCATTAGTGTATTAATGGTAATTCCCATTATGTGTTAGCATCAAGCTAACAGACTAAACACTAGTTGTTTGCCACATGGTTGTAGCAGTTATGCTAGCTATGTTAGGAGTTCATCTCATCTCATCTTCAGCCGCTTTTCCAGGGTTGGGTCGCGGCGGCAGTAAGCTAAGTAGGGCACTCCAGACGTCCCTCTGCCCAGCAATGCCCTCCAGCTCCCCCTGGGGGATCCCAAGGCATCCCCAGGCCAGATTGAACATGTAGTCCCTCCAATGCATTCTGGGTCTACCGCGGGGTCTCATCCCAGCTGGCCGTGCCCAGTAAACCCCCAAAGGAAGGCACCCAGGAGGCATCCTAATCAGATGCCCGAACCATCTCAACTGGCTCCTTTCGATGCAAAGGAGCAGCGGCTCTACTCCAAGCTCCCTCCAGATGTCCGAGCTCCTCACCCCATCTCTAAGGCTGAGCCCAGACACCCTACGGAGGAAACTCATTTCAGCCGCTTGTATCCGCGATCTACCCTTTCGGTCACTCCCCAAAGCTCATGACCATATGTGAGGATTGGAACGAAGATTGACTGGTAAATTGAGAGCTTTGCCTCCCGGCTCACCTCCTTCTTTGCCAGAACGGTCCGGTACAACGTCCGCATTACTGCTGATGCTGCACCAATCCGCCTGTCAATCTCCTGCTCCATCCTACCCTCACTCGTGAACAAGACCCCGAGATACTTTAACTCCTCACTTGAGGCAACAACTCATCCCCAACCCAGAGGGAGCAATCCACCATTTTCCCGTAGATAACCATGGCCTCAGACTTGGAGGTGCTGACTCTCGTCCCAGCCATTTCACACTCAGCTGCAAACCGCCCCAGTGCGTGCCGGAGGTCATGTTCCGAAGAAGCCAACAAAACCACATCATCTGTGAAGAGCAGAGATGCAATTCTGAGGTCCCCAAAACAGACACACTCCTCACCTTGGCTGCGCCTTGAGATCCTGTCCATGAATATCACAAACAGAATCGGAGACAAGGGACAACCTTGGTGGAGTCCGACATGTCGGAGTTATTTAGGAGTTATTTCAGTATTATGCTATACTGTGTAGTTCAGCGGTGGCTAACCATGTGCCACGGAGAGCCATGTGTATGCAGGTTTTCATTCCAACCTGACTCCATACCAGGGGATTTCACTGATACATTCTTCCTCTTTGGTTGAAGGGTTGCTAATCAGTGAAATCACCTGGTGTGGAGTCCAGCTGGAATGAAAACCTGAATAAACATGGCTCTCCATGGCACATGGTTAGCCACCCCGGTGTAGTTGATTGAATATGCTTTGTAACTTAAAATATGTGATGTAATGTGTTTTTCTTCTGTGTATTTTAGTTTTACAGTGCCTTTACTTGGGAGGCAATAAACATTCAGACTACACCTGGAATCCTTTGTCTCGCTTTTTTTTTTTTTTTTTTTTTTTGTTTGTTTTGATCACTGAAACTGCTCTGACCAGAGTGGTGAACGATCTTTTGTAAGCTATGGACTCTGATTCAACTACTGTGCTTCTACTACTGGACCTCAGTTCAGCCTTTGACACCACTTATCACTGTATACTATTAGATAGATTAAATTGTAATTTTGGTGTCTCTGGCTTAGCTCTGTCTTGGCTTAAGTCCTACTTATCTGGGAGAACACATTGTGTCTGCAATAGTAATATTATAAACATTTTCTGACGTTAAATACGGTGTGCCTCAGGGCTCAGTTCTTGGCCCTCTACTTTTCTCTCTTTACATTACCCCTCTTGGCCAAATTATACGCAGTTATGGAATACATTTCCACTGCTATGCTGATGATACTCAGCTGTATGTGCCTATAAGGGCTGATGATCATACTCAAATGACTAACTTAGAGGCCTGCTTGGCTGCTGTGAAAAACTGGATGTCACTTAACTTTCTGCTTTTAAATTCAGATAAAACTGAAATGCTGGTCACTGGCCCTGCTAGACACAGACACCAATTTGATCAAGTAATGATAACAATCGACAACTCTGTGGTTTCACAAAGTGTGGCAGCCAAAAATCTTGGTGTTACGTTTGATTCCAGCCTTTCCTTTGATAAGCACATTAAAGAAATCACCAAGATTGCCTTTTTTCACTTACGTAACATAGCTCAAATTCGGTCTTTTCTCTCCATGGCTGACGCAGAGAGACTAATACATGCATTTGTTTCATCCAGACTTGATTACTGTAATGTTCTGTTTTCAGGTCTGCCACATTCTAGTCCTAAAAGTCTTCGGATGGTTCAAAATGCTGCTGCTAGAACCCTAACCAAATCTAGGAAATTTGACCATATTACACCAATTCTTGCCTCCCTTCACTGGCTTCCTACCCATGTTAGATCAGATTACAAGGTGCTTCTGCTGACCTATAAAATCCTAAATGGGCTTGCCCCATCTTACCTGTCTGATCTGCTTAAATCATACATTCTATCTTGAGCTCTTCGCTCTCAAAATACAGGACTCCTGTGTGTACCCAAAGTTAAAAAGAACTCCGCTGGTGGGAGGGCCTTTTCCTATCAGGCTCCGTTCTTGTGGAATAACCTGCCTGCTGCCATCAGACAATCAGTCTGTTGAGTCCTTTAAATCCAAACTTAAAACTCATCGTTTTGCCTTAGCTTACAATTAGTTGCCTTTAAGTTGACTGCTTCACAACCTGTACTGCATGGCAGGTTGGTTTTCTGTCTCAATGAATTTACCAACCACTGTTCTGCCGATGAGATTATAGAGTATAGATTATGACTAGTTGATGACTTAATTGCTTATGACTAATGACTATTGCAAACTGTTCTCTTCTCACGTCTTTTCTCTCTCTCTGAATGATGTCTTCTCCTTTCTCTTTTTCTGTGTGTGAATGGTGTCATGTGAGTGTCCCTTGTGTGCATGTGCAGTCTGTTCTCCTTCCAGGTCTCCGTGGTAATGGTGGTCGCCACTTGGATGCTGCCTGCCATTCCCTTCATCACATTTTATTTTTTATAAATCCATATATATATATTTTTTTTACACGATGATGCTGGTCGCGTGGCTTGGGTCCTGGACTGTTCCAATGGCGTCTGGACACTGCTTGGCATCCTGCGCATCATATTCTTCATAAATTTTATAAGTCCATTATAATTCTGTTATCCTCTTTCAATGTTGCATTGTGTAAACACAACATCTATTGCACGCCGTCCGTCTTGGGAGAGAGATCCCTCCTCTGTTGCTCTCCCTGAGGTTTCTTCCTATTTTTTCTCCCTGTTAAAGGGGTTTTTCTAGGGAGTTGTTCCTTATCCGATGAGAGGGTCTAAGGACAGGATGTTGTGTTGCTCTTAAGCCCACTGAGGCAAATTTGTAATTTGTGATATTGGGTTATACAAATAAAATTGATTTGATTTTGATTTGATTTGATCAAGGTCTATTTATATTTTTTTTGACATTATATCCACGGTCCAAACAAGTCCAACAGAACAGAAAAAAACTTAACCAATTCCCCCACCCCCAAATACCAGTCTCGCACATATAAACATTTTGTATAGCCAGACATCCATAAAACGAAAACAAATAACACAAGTAAAATGAAATTACATTCAAAACAAGGGAAAAGGAGGGTTACATTGCCATGCTGTCAGCTTCCATATCCTCAACAAAGGTTAAAAAAGGTTGCCAAATAGTATGACATTTCCTAGTAGACCCTCTGACAGTATATCTAATCTCAAATTTAAGATGGTACATAACTTCCCTGATCCAATGACTATATATCGGTGGCATTTGGTCTTTCCATTTACACAGTATCAGTGTCCTGGCCGAAAGAGAGCAGAAAGCGAAAATGCTGTGTTGAATAGATATCCCCACTCTGCCCGGTTGAATGCTTTTTCAGCATCAGTGAGAGCACTACCTCTGGCATGCCGGGTGGATAGGGGCTGGAAAGGATATTCAAAAGGCGTCTAATGTTAAAGAAAGAATAATGATTCTTAATAAAACCTGTTTGGTCAGGTGATATGATGGAGGGAAGAACCCCCTCCAAGTGGCGCGCCAGAACTTTAGCATCGGTGTTTAGAAGAGAAATTGGCGGAACGAGCTGCATTCAAGAGGGCTATTCTCTTTCTTGAGGATTAAGGAGATAACTGCCTGGCACATGGTTGGAGGAAGAGAGTTTAGTGAATGTGATTCTTCAAAGTCTGACGGAATTAAAGGGGAGAGTTGGTCTGAGAATTTTTTGACAAAATCCATTGGGTAACCATCCCGTCCTAGAGATTTACCACTTTGCATAGACCTAATTGCTAATGCTATCTCTGCAGCTGAGCGGCCCTCTTCTAACCCAGCAGCCGTCCCAAGGTCAATAGAAGGGACATGCAGGGTCTTAAAAAAATCTTCCAGTGCGGATGGGCTTACAGATGGGTTGGAGGTATATATAATGACTGATAAAAAGTTGAAAGCAGGAGTTAATTTTTAGGCTATCCGTGTTTTTTTATTTTTTTTAGCCTCTCTCATTGTTAGTTGCAGTGATGGCTTGATTGGCAGTTCTTTGTCGCAACTGATGAGTATTTGTCCAGCTTGTTCCCCATGTTCATAACACCCGTGTCACGACTTAAAGATGAGGTATTCAGCCTGTCGCATTGACAGGAGATCAAACTCGGGCCTGTGATGACATGTTTTTTTGTTGTGTCTGCAGAAGGCAGATGACTATATAACCTATCTAACTCCAGTATCTCATCCATCAGCTCTTTGTGTCTGCAGAGGACCGATGACTATATAACCTAACTCCAGTATCTCATTCATCAGCTCTTTGAGGCATGCAGTGTTTTTAATTTTATTCACGCAATATGAGATGACCTGGCCCCGTAAATATGCCTTCAGCGACTCCCATATAGTTAAAGAAGACATTCCAGGGATTTGATTAATAAAGGAATACTGTAATCTGGGACACTATGAAATTAGTGAAGGCTTCCTGACAGAAGCACAGGATTGAGTCTCCAAGGGCGATAACTGCACTGTGTATTAGGGATATGCATTTTCATAGTTAAGAGACCATGATCTGAAATAACTATAGCTCCGTAATCACAACTGGTTACAAGGGGAATACGTCTTTTATCCAGCAAAAAATTATCTATACGTGAATAGGTCTTATGAACTGGGGAGAAATAAGAGTACACTCTAGAAGTGGGATTACGAAACTGCCACACATCCACTACACCGTATGATTCAAGGAAAAGCTGAATCGAACGTGCCGATTCAGACAGGGAGGTGTTTTTGGATAAACTGCGGTCTAAAACAGGGGACAGTATGCAATTCATGTCACCACCAAGAATAAGGCGGTGTGATGTCATGTTTGGTAAACAGGTACAAAGATTGGAGAAGAACATAGGGTTAAGCCCAGTGTGGTGCATAAATATTGGCGAAGATGACCGGAAACACATGAAGTTCCCCCACCACAATAATGTAGCGACCTGCGGGGTCAGACTCTACACTTGTCATTGTAAATGGTGTATTTTTATCATTAGTATGGCTGCCCCTCTAGCCTTTGAGTGGAAATTGGAGTGATATATCTGTCCTGCTCATCCCCCTCTCAGTCGGAAATGGTCTGTTGTGCGTAGATGGGTCTCCTGAAGGAACACAATATCTGTATTAAGAAGTTTTAAGTGTAAATACCTTTTTACGCTTCACTGGATGGTTAAGTGATTTAACATTCCAACTTACAAAATTGACTGAGCAACCATCCAACCCTCTAGGAAGGTTGGTATTAGTCATGCTAAGTGAGAAAGGTTGAAAATCTGAAACCTATAAAAAGCAACAACATAACAGCAAGTGAAAAGTAAAGCAGACATCTGGCAGATTAAGTCTGATACATGAAAAAGTCTGGTATACCCCCCCCCCCCCACACACACACACCTACGAAAACAAGGTGAACACAGTACCCCTCCAAAACAAATCCACACAGTTAGTGTATGTATTGGGGAACTGCTCAAGCTCCAGCCGAGCCTCTTATATGAAAACAACTTTAAAGCGCATAATGATATATCATAAACTTTGCTGTATGATAAAATAAGATATAACTAGTAATAATGACAAAAATAGTGACAATATGTTTAAGCAAATAGTATCCTGTAAATGTTAGCCTTTAAATGTAACAGAGCAACATAAGCCCATGACTGAGGGTAACTAATATGTCAACTAATAAAAATTAATTAAAGGGAGAGGAAAGGAAGCCTTAACAGCATTAGAAAACAGTCTCCCAGTCAAACCAACCAATTTCAGCTCCCCACCCCTTGTGAATATAAACAAATAAGTTATTGCCCCATTGGAGTAGGCTTTAGATTGAGATAGTGTATAAACACATAAAGCTCAGTCTCACAATCATACACCAGCCTTCACTGTCAGGCCGATGGCCCATAACAACTACATAAACTATAATAAAAGTGGTAGCATTGGCAAAAAAAAGTGATAGTTTAAACAAACATCACCCCTTTAAAGTTGGCCTTAAAGTGGAACAAAACATTATAATTGGGGATAACCAATATGTCAAGTGACAAAATAAAGGAGATAGGAGCATTAACATAATTGAGAAAAAGGTCTCCTAGTCAAACTGCCTTCACCTCCCCACTTCTTATAAATATAAACAGATTATTTCCGCCTTGGGGCAAGGCTTTAAATTGGAATAACATATACAGTGTATCTGGAAAGTATTCACACCCCTTCACTTTCCCCACATTTTGTTATGTTACAGCCTTATTACAAAATGGATTAAATTCCTTTTTGTTCTCATCAATCTACACACAATACCCCATAATGACAAAGTGAAAATGGTTTTGTAGAAATTTTTGCAAATTTATTAAAAATAAAAAACTGAAATATTGCATGTACATAAGTATTCACACCCTTTGCTGTGACACTCAAAATTGAGGTCAGGTTCATCCTGTTTCCACTGATCATCCTTGAGATGTTTCTACATCTTGATTGGAGTCCACCTCTAGTAAATTCAATCGATTGGACATGATTTGGAAAGCACACACCTGTTTATATAAGGTCCCACTGTTGACAGTGCATGTCAGAGCAGAAACCAAGCCATGAAGTCAAAGGAATTGTCTGTGGACCTCCGAGACAGGATTGTATCGAGGCACAGATCTGGGGAAGGGTACAAAAAAAAATTCTACAGCTTTGAAGGTTCCGAAGAGCACAGTGGTCTCCATCATTCGTAAATGGAAGACGTTTGGATCCACCAGGACTCTTCCTAGAGCTGGCCGCCCAGTCAAACTGACCAATCGGGGGAGAAGGGCCTTGGTCAGGGAGGTGACCAAGAACCAGATGGTCACTCTGACAGAGCTCCAGCGTTCCTCTGTGGAGATGGGAGAACCTTCCAGAAGGACAACCATCTCTGCAGCACTCCACCAATCAGGCATTTATGGTAGAGGGGCCAGACGGAAGCCTCTGCTCAGTAAAAGGCACATGACAGCCTGCTTGGAGTTTGCCAGAAAGCACCGAAAGGACTCTCAGACCATGAGAAACAAGATTCTCTGGTCTGATGAAACCAAGATTGAACTCTTTGGCCTGAATGCCAAGCGTCACGTCTGGAGGAAACCAGGCACCTCTCATCACCTTGCTAATACCATCCCTACAGTGAAGCATGGTGGTGGCAGCATCATGCTGTGGGGATTTTCTTCAGCGGCAGGAACTGGGGGACTAGTCAGGATAGAGGGAAAGATGAATGGAGCGAAGTACGGAGAGATCCTTGATGAAAACCTGCTCCAGAGCGCTCAGGACCTCAGACTGGGGTGAAGGTTTACCTTTGAACACGACAACGATGCTAAGCACACAGCCAAGACAACGAAGGAGTGTCTTCGGGACAAGTCTGTGAATGTCCTTGAGTGGCCCAGCCAGAGCCCAGATTTGAACATCTCTGGAAAGACCTGAAAATAGCTGTGCAGCGACGCTCCCCATCTAACCTTACAGAGCTCGAGAGGATCTGCAGAGAAGAATGGGACAAATACCCCAAATATAGGTGTGCCAAGCTTGTAGCTTCATACCCAAGAAGACTCGAGGCTGTAATCGCTGCCAAGGGTGCCTCAACCGAGTACTGAGTAAAGGGTGTGAATACTTATGTACATGCAATATTTCAGTTTTTTAATTTTAATAAATTGGCAAAAATTTCTACAAAACCTTTTTCACTTTGTCATTATGGGGTATTGTGTGTAGATTGATGAGAAAAAAAGGAATTTAATCCATTTTGGAATAAGGCTGTAACATAACAAAATGTGGGGAAAGTGAAGGGGTGTGAATACTTTCCGGATGCACTGTAAGCAACATAAAGGTCAGTCTCTCACACTCCAACCTCTGTTGAAGGGATGATGTACTTCCTAATGTAGCCCAACGCTTTATCTGCATCTGTGAATTGCTTCTCTTCTCCTTTGTACATGATGCGGAGATGGGCTGGAAACAGTATGCCATACCGGACGCCTTGACGGTTATGGAGAAGCTTCCTAATGTCCGTGAACGCAGCCCTGGCCTTGGTGACAGTTGCAGTGTAGTCTGGAAAAATTGCAATTGCCTCCCTGTTGAATCGAAGTGGAGCTCGAGCATACGCACGGCTCAGCACCTCAACACAATCTTGACAGTAGTGTAGTTGAGCTACGATAGTGCGGGGTTTTCCATCCGGTCTTCTTGGAGCCAGGCTTCTATGTGAGCGGTCTACAAGCACGTCTTTATCCAGCTGTAGTACTTCTCTCAGCAGCTTTGAGACCGACACAGTGGAGCTTGATCCATTCGTCTAAGCTACCCCAAGTATCCTGATGTTGCATCTCCTCATTCTTCCCTCCATGTCTTCACATTCTCTCTAAGCCCTACCACCTCCACTTTCAAATCAGTTACCATCGTCTGCAGAACTGCCACCTCGTCTTACCACGTTGATAGCCCACCTTCCACTCCTCTTTGTTTGTAGCTTCCATTTGGTCGATCTCAGAACGGATCGCCGCCATATTATTCGTTATTTCCAATTTTCCTACTTGAAGCTCACTTTCAAGAGAATTAAAGTCTTCGGCACGTGCATTTTTCAGTTCAGATTTGATCACCACCAAGATGTCCACTCTTAGCGAGAGAAGGATCTCTGATTTCAGGGCTTCAGCTTCCATGTTTGGGCTTTCTGGTGGAGGCGGGGTCATTCACGCTGGGGTGCCGGTGGAGCTTGAATTCGAGGCTGTGTTGGGCCTAGTTCTGGATGGTCTGCTGTATTTATATTTGCGCAGATCTGTCGCCATCGACCTAGATGCACACTGTCAGCTGACTTTCGAAATACTTTTGGGTCAGATTTCAGAATGTTTTATAATGGAAAGCGCTTATCAATTTAAAATAAAACAGATGTTCGGCCAGAGCTCAAACTAATCACGCCCTACTCCATTGGTAGCTCAGCAGCACCCCCTCCTATGTCTCTAATTTGAAGAACTGTTTACCTACCTGCCAAACTAAACACCAACATTCGGGGGGGGGGGGGCAGAATACTCTTTTAGAGATAATATTCATCGACAAAACGTCTCCCCCCACCTTATTTACCTGTGGATGGCAAAGAGCAGTGCCAAGGCAGCCACAGTTTTCTCTCCTCCAGAAAGGTTGTCCATGGGTCTGAACCGCTTCCCTGGAGCCACACAGTTATAGTTGATACCATCCAGGTAAGGCTCCTCTGGATTCTCTGGGCCTAGAAATGCCTACAGAAGAAGGACAAATGGTCCTCAATTCCAAGTTTTTGTAAACACTTGCTGACATGAAATTGGGTTTGGAATAACAGGATTATCTAACAAACAGGATGTCATCACTGGATTAAATTTATAGGTTGAGAGAACCATTTCAAGTGTAGTCGTGGTACCACCTTTATTCTGAGTGCTTACCTGAGCACTGCTGTTGCGTGAGAGGGCCTTGTAGATCTCGTCAATGTTTGTGGCCACAGACTCAAAGCAGGCATTAAAACGGTCAAACCTCTCCTTCTTGATCTGCTCAAAGGCCTGCTTAGCCTTCTTGGCTCGCTTACGGGCTGCTTCGAACTCTGAGAGACAGAGGCAAAAATTAATCTATGACAACAGACAACAAATTCGCTGAGTAGTCTAGATATTCACTCAAAAAAAAAAAAAGAAAAAGGAAATGCACCTCCAGCTTGGGTACAAGTCTAACCTATATTACTTTCCACTTACAGCTCCCTTGTTTTTTCCATCACTTTTCAACACCATCCCCTACCTTATGTAACCCGCATTCTTCTTGTCCCCTCATCTTACCGTCGCTTGTCTCTTGGAACTTGTCCCGGACACTCTCCAGCTTCTCCATGGCTTTCATGTTGGGTGCACTGATCCTCTGCAGGATACTCTGCTGCTCATTCAGGCGCTGCTGCAGTGTGTTCATCTCTGCCTTGATCTCCTCCTCTGACAGTGCATCCTGGAAGGGAGAGATGAGCAGGGTTTGCTGGAAAGCAGAACCTTTTTGCACCCCATTGGAGCTGTGGGGGTTATTCTGGTTTATTTCGTCATTCTTTTGAATTCAGATTACTTCAATACTGGTTCACAGGGATAAGGAGGTTTGAGGTATGTTTGTGTGTGGGGCAAACTGCTACCTTGAGGTCCTCAGACAGGTTGCTGTAGTCAATCTCTATGAGGGCCTCTTTTGCCAGGACGGTACTGGAAGTTCTCTGGCTGCTGCTAGACTCCTCTGCCTGGGAACTCCCCTGAAAAAACATAAAACAAGAAAGGAGATGAGTTTATACTTCAATAGTGTTCGCAGGGTTAAAAAAAAAACCAAAAAAAAACCCATCTTCACGTCTTCAAACCTATACACATATATGCAGTGTGTGCGTTTGTGTGTACCTCTCCCTGGCTGATGTCATCCATAGTGCCAGAGCGAAGGGGCAGCCTAATGTCCTGCATCTTACAGGCCTGCAGAAGATTGTGACGGTCACTGCGCTTCTGCTCCAGTTTGGTCTCAATGGCTGTCACCTCTTTCTGGAGCTGTGTCAGCTCCCTGTAACATACAAATAACACACTAAGAAAATGCGGAGCAGTGGCTACATCAATTCAGCAGTAAACTATTGTTCTGTGATATCGCTGTAATATTTGAAAAAGTTGATTTCAAAATGAAAATTAAATGGTTGGTAAAATAGGGTGTTTGTCTATTGTCACTAACTTGTTGGCGCCACCCAATTTCTTGCGGATCTCCTCCATCTCATGGTTCTTATCGTTGACCTCGGATTTTTTAGTAAGGTGCTGGTTCTTCAGGTCTTGCAACTGGGCCATAGTTTCGTCAATGATCTTCATGTGCCTGTGCTCCTCCTACAGGAAAAAAAAAATAGGGCAAGTTAAAAAAAAATAGAGATGAATTCAAGTTGAGATAGAATAGTCAAAGTTGATCACAAGGGGAGCCCTCATCCTCATGCTTAAGTTTTTACCTTCTTTAGCCTCTCTATCTCCGCCTCGTCCTTCTTGACAGTCTGCTCCCACATCATGACCTTCTCCTGGTCCTCCTTTAGCTGGTTCTTCTCATAGTCTAGCTGGATACCCAGACGGGTCTTCTGGGTCTCAAACTCCAGACTGAAAGACACAAATGACAAAAATAAATAAACAAACAACAAAAAAAAAAACACAGAACAGACAGGTAAGTCGCAAGGCAGAAGTTAGTCCACATGAGAGTGAGGAGTCACACTGAATCACTGAAAAAAACGTACCGCTTTTTGGCAATCTCATTCTGCCTCTTCACCTTCTCCTCCTCGAACTCTCTGATGTTCCTCACGCCGATCTCCTTACAGAACTCCACAAACACCTCGTCTTCCACCTGGAGAAAAAAGAATCAATCATGTAGCCATTAGCAAAGATATCTGGTATTCACAAATAAAAGTCTAAGTAGACCGATCTTTGTCTAGCTCACCAGGTTCATACGGTCCCTCAGATCAGTGATCTCCCTCTCGCGGGACTGGATGATCCTCTTGATGTCATTGATGCGGGGGCCAAAGTTTGCCAATTCACTCTCCAGCTTGGACTTCTCCTGCACGACACAAATACATCCCCTTTTTTATTTTACCTGCCTTACCTATCCATTGCAGCAACCAACAGAAGTCGTTGAATATTGCCTTGTAGCTAACCATACCTGCATGTTGAGGGAGAGATGGCGTGTCTTTGTCTGCTCCAGGTCGCTCTGCGAGTATTTCAGTCGCATCTGCAGACCATGGGCCTGGGACTGCACCTGACGCAGTTCTGCCTCCTTCCTCTTAGCCTTCATTTGCTCCTACAGTGAGAAATGCAAAATTTGAATTGTAGTTAGTGATGTTGATCAAATGCTACAGCTTTCTAGTATCCACTTCAAATTTCTTAATCATAAAATCAGTAAATGGGCTAAAGCTTACAAACACCAGCATGGTCTTTTGACAGAAATGGCTGTACAAACTCTGTCAACGAGAATTGTTAAGGATTCATAATCTTGGCACCTTATAGCCCTTTGGACTTAATAAGAAATATGATATGAGAGTAATGTTCTATATGCATTTTTCTTTAGCAGGTCTTATGTCTTGTAACCTTCTCCTAATGATGTTCCTGGTTTACATAAGAAAAGGAATATGCCTCTTCTGTGAGTTTTGTAGACAGCTGGTCTTTGAATCTTTATTAAGGTCACACTCATGAATTGTTGTTTTGCTGAGAATTTGCACCTACTGGTTTACACAGGGATTACATTTCAATCAAGT
Source organism: Lampris incognitus (assembly GCF_029633865.1). Taxonomy (NCBI): domain Eukaryota; kingdom Metazoa; phylum Chordata; class Actinopteri; order Lampriformes; family Lampridae; genus Lampris; species Lampris incognitus. Next base: position 21,507,322 of record NC_079212.1, on the reverse strand, counting down.
TATGGCACCAATTGGTGCTGAACTTTTTCACAGGTGTTTGAAATTAGTATTGTTCCTTAGTGTGGTGTTTTCTGTTTACTTGTTTGGTTATGTAGACATGCTCTGATGACGGTCGAATGACTGAAAGCTTCGTTGCTTTTCTTTTGAATAATTTTGCATTCTACAGAGGTGTGCAGACTGCTTCAATTTTTCATATCGTCACATTTTTCACTTCCAGTATCTTAATTTATGGCTGTGCAGTAGATTCTTTTGCTTACAGAAATGGCAGAAGAACGCAAACCCTACAGCTACAAGTCATTAGAACTTTTCATTATACACCCGCCACTTAATCATCAAATTCACTTCTGAGAAAACTTGTAGTGCACAATCAACAGTGTGGGTTTCAAACATCTGTCTTTTATAGAACAGTAATAGCAATTTGAAAATTTGCTGACTTTTGGAGCCAAGAAGCCTTGCTAGCTCGGCGAGTTGTACAATACCTGCAAGTTCCTGACATTTCAAATTACATTTGAGTTTGCTACGATCTTGCGAGTTTGTACTCCCAAATTCAACTTGCCAAGTATGTTCTCCTCAAGAACATTAGTTTATACTTGAAGTACTCTTATTGAGAAATGCCCACAGAGTTAATGGCAGGCAGCAGCCCCCACTCCCTTTCCCAAATTAAAAGAAATCTACAGACTTACAAAGTTCATGTGGATGACATTCTTTCATCAAAATGGCGAATTTTGCCAAAAGGTGACAGGTGTGCAGGTGATAAGATAAAAAATTCATTTTTTAACTACATAGCAGTCTGAAAAGTCATTTGACTAAGCATAGACTCCTCCAGCAACACTTAGCTTCACATTTTCACCTGGGAGATGCTCAGTGCAACAACAGTGTTCCAGTACTGGTTACTGAGCAAATCTAACAGTGTACTGGGGGGTGCTTTTCTCGAGGCCATCTTGATAGTCGCTGGGGCAAAGAGAGTGAGCATTGCTCTTTCTGTTCCCACATAGCCCAACTTAAGATTTGATCTTACAACAGTCAAATGCTCATCTTAATCTTTAGGGGTCTATGTGTTGAAATTCAACAGCACATTACTTTAAGCTCCTCAGTGAGTTTCTCCTTCTTATCCTTGAGCTTGTCCACAGCTTTCTCATCCCAGCGCCTGGCCTTGGCCTTCAGGTCACTGGCTCCTCCAGAGATCACACCAGACTTCTGGAACAGTGTACCATCCAGAGCCACAGTCTAGAAACAGCAGAGGAAGAGGAATATGATAGAAAGAAAGCCGAAATTAACTACTTCATTTGCACTCATCACTTTAAGACAATTGCGTGCGTGCGTGTGTGTGTGTGTGTATGTACCTTGTGTCTGTAGGGCCCTCCAAAGGCAATCCTACGGGCATCTTCCACATTTTCACAGACCAGGGCATTGCCACACGCGTACTGCAGGGCCTTTTTGATGTGAGAAGGCTCATAGCGGATCACATCAATCACCAACTTGGCTCCACGCAGTTCTCTCAGTTTCTCATCTGTGGGCTTCACCTGGGATAAAACAAGAAATTCAGAGAAAATTCATGCTCAAAAATCCCCATCAGTGCTATTTATTCTATTTAAGCCAAAACGGCATAAGTACCTCCAGATAGTCGAGAGGCAAGAAGGTCTCTGGCTCTCCTCGCTGCTCCTTGATGTATTGAATACAGTCTCTGCCAGTTTTCTCTGAGTCAACAATGATAGCATCCATATTCTTCCCCAACACCTTGGTCACAGCAATCTGGTACTTCTTCTGAGTGGGCTGGCAAAGGTCAATCAGACGGCCATACTAAAACAGAAAGGCAGAGTTCGAAAATACACAGTTCATTTCGGTTACATGTCACAACTAAACTTAATCATATTGACCAAAACAGGGGGAGAGACACCATAGTCTCTCACAAATAACAATAAGCTATCACTCTAGATATATTACATAGGATCCTGATGGTTGCCTTACCACTGAGCCTGGGTAGAGCCTTTTGATGCTCTCCATGATCTCTGCCTTGCGTTGCTGACGGCTGTTTTCCTGCCTGTCAATCCTAGCATCTCCCAGCTGCTCCATAACCTATAAACAAAAGACATAACATTGTGAATATCTATCAAGGCTAGCTAGCAACCCTCTCTGGAACTAGTAGAAATGCAGTCCCTCCAGGTGAATGCCAACTAGATAAGACTTTTCAGTTAATCATACAAAACAATGCGTGGCAAGTCTGGCCTCTGAAACAGACAACAAATCAAAGCTTAGCAGATCAAATCACAAGACTAGTCTGGCTTGCAAGGCTACTAAATTACCCAAAAGATATTAAAAATGAGCAAAAATAACACCGGATCACATCAGTGTTCTACCTTGCTTACAGTATTGTCAGTACCTGGTTGAGCTCCATGTTGATCTCATCAATCCTCCTCTTGGCCAGCTCCACCTCTTCGGTCAGCTCCTCCTCCATGCGCTTTTGCTCATCTAGAGACTGTCTGTGGAGCACAGAGACAGACGTCAATGAGTGAAACACAACAAGACACCATTGTTCAAAGAAAATAAATAGCCCTGCTATAATGAAAATTGTAAGGGAGAGTCATTTCAGTGCAAACAGTGCTGAATACCTGCTTGTGGTGATGTAGTCCTCCAGCTTCTCAATACGTTTCTGATTTTCCTCAATCTCACGGATCTTCTGCTTGATCTTGGCCTGGAAAGAATAGCAACATGTTTGGGCTTATACATTTAACACAACAAATTTATATTGGCACAGCTCAACATATTCCAGACCATCATCATCATCTCTACCTCGGTCTCCACTTTCTTCCGCTCCTCCAGGTCCAGGCGATCTTGGTCAGCCTTCTGGTCACGGTTGAACTTTTCAAGTTCCTGAGCCAGGGTGGCAGCCCGTTTACTGGCCTCCTCCTTCAGACGGTGGTACTGTTTCACCTGGAGGATACATACAGAGAAGGAGAAACAAAGGGTGAGATAAGGCAATCAAGCTGAAAAAGCTTTGATTTGCACTGCTAGCTTTTTCATCATGCAGTTTTACTTAATGTCAGAGTAATGACTATAGAGATCTCAGCCAATGATCTTTGGCTGTTTAGAAGCATACAGAATATGTGACATCTGCCCCCTCATGGTTGGTTAGTTAACTATTTGGTTGAAAGAAACGAAAACATCTGTTTATTAATCAGTTATAATGCGATTGTAAAAATCACTTAAAGTATACCCAGAAAAACAGGGTTTTTTTCCCAAATATTTTAGTCTTTAAAGACCTAAAGATTAATTGTTCTTGATTATATTTTTTGCTTTTAATGTGGGAAGTTGTTTTATTTGTCCATCAAGCGGACTTTATAATTTTGTCAATAAAACCCTTTAGCTAGCCAAACTTTAATTATGTAAGTTCAGAACAACCCAAGTTTATGCAAACCCTTAATCCATTAAGAAACTGATATATTAGACCTGGTTTTCTTCCAGGGTAAGATCCTGGCCCTGGCTCTGAGCTTCCTCCTCCATACGCTCCTCAAACTCCTGCTTGGCCAACTCCACTGCCCTCATCTCCTTATCCAGCTCATCCATGTCCCCCTTTCGTTTTTTGTACATCTTCTGGGCATTTTGCAGGGACTTGCGTGCTGCCTCCAGCTTCTTGATCTTGTGGGATGTGTTCTCCTTGGCCTTGATGTACTGTGGTCTCTTCTGGTTAAGCTCGGAATCTTTCTCTCTGTGACAGAAGTGTTGCAAGGATGGATGAGTGAAGGCTTATATTAATGTACCCGTTTTTAATTGACAAGGGTTCTAGGTGAAGACAAAGTAAACCCTTTTTAACTGACAAGAGGTGATGATTGAGTATTCCTTTTTGATTGACAAGGGATCAGGTTGATTAGGGCAATGGACAAGTGGGAATTTTTTTATTTTTGACATGGTGGCAGTATTGCATTTCAGTAATGCAAACTTAAAATTCAAAAAACACCAACTATCTTGTGTGCTGGGGAGAATACCAACCACCACCAAACAGACAACACAACCACTCTCTTCATTGTCACTCACTTGATCTCCTTCTCCACTGTCTGCTGCTCCCTCATAAGCCTTCCCAGCTCCTTCTTCTTTTCCTTTAGCTCTTCCTCCACGTGGTCCATCTTCTTGCGGTCCTTCTCAATTTCCTTGTTACGGTGGGCTAGCTCTTTGTTCAGCTTCTCAATCTCTGTCTCGTTGTGGTACAGCTTGAATAGCTGCAGCTGGACATGAGCCCTCACCACCTCATCCTTCAGACGCTGGTAACGCTCAGCCTGGGGGATGGAGGGTAAAAAAAAGTGAACAAGATAGGGGATTTGTTAAGAACATTTGTGTTAATATGACACAATCAAATTGTAATAATCAAATCACAGTCATGGGCCTTTCATCGTGCCTGCAAGCTGAATTTTGCTTGTTGGACAAAAGTCTGAATTGAACGGGGGAGCAAAAGTGTTAACAATGAGCTTGGTATTTCATTTCCAATCTAACCACACCACATTGTTAAAGGAAATGAATGAAGCTCCAAAGATGTCTGTGTTGGACAATGGATGACAAACCTCCTCTTTCTCTTGCTTTGCCTCTTTGCGCTCGGCTGCAATGTTCTTCTTGCGGTGGTAGTTGAACTGGGTGTCCTCCTCTGCTTTCACCATCTCTTTCTTTCTTCTGTCATACTCCTGGGCGAGCTCCCCAGAGCGGGAGATCTCTTCAAACAGCGCTGTACGCTCCTTGGGGTTCTTCATAGCAATAGACTCCACAGCCCCCTAGCAGGACAACAGGTAGAGAACAAAACTGGGAGGTTAACACAAGCAAATGTCTAAAGAGGCATATAATACTGAGCATTTAGTTCAGATTATACCATATAATACGGAGCATTTAGTTCACATTATACCATATAATATTGAGCATTTAATTCAGATTATAAAACAGATATTTCTGGTCTCCAGTTTTATCATTTATATGTTCAATGCCCAATAAAAAGCACATTTTCTGCCATCATTTTACAAAAGCAATGAAATACACAATTGTCCTGAAACTCACTATAAATATCTTGTGACTCGATGCTTAATTTAATTAATGTGTCCAATTGCACCATATAGTACTGTTGAATTAAGAGATTTTTAGAAGACCTTTTCAGGGGTTTAAATGTGAGATATAGTATGTTGTATACAATGTCAGACCTGGAAAACCAAGAAGTTCCTAGCTTTGATGAGGATGCCCAGTTTCTCCAATTCTTCACTGTACTCGGCAAGGGCCACAACTTTACTGTTGATGCGGTACTCAGAGGAGGATCCTGATGCCCACGCCACATGCATAAAATGGGAGAAAAAGAACATTGAACACTGGTAAATTAAAACAAATAGAGCATCCCTGTGACCCTGAGTAAGGATAAGAGATTTGGATAATGAATGAATGAATATTAGAAAACGAGAAGGGCACATTTAACCTTCGAGTACATGTCTACAACAAAATTTTTCTTATCAAACAAAGAAAACTGTCACCGTTGCAAAATGTATTGTATATACTGTACCAGTGATATACTCTTTTATAACATAATCACCACATATCTAAGTTTACTGGCTTTCATGTACAAAGCATGGAAGACAAAACATGCTTCATGGAAGATTAAATTACAAAAATAGATGTCCTCACTTCGTCTTTCAAGGCTATGTTAATAATTACAATATACTACTACTACTTTTGGCTGTTCCCGTTAGTGAATCATCCATCTCCATCTCTTCCTGTCCTCTGCATCTTCCTCTGTCATGCTAGCAACCTGCATGTCCTCCCTCACCACATCCATAAACCTCCTCTTTGGTCTTTCTTTTTTCCTCTTGCCTAGCTGCTCTATATTCAGCATCTTTCTCCCAATATACCCAGCATCTCTCCTCCGCACATGTCCAAACCATCTCAATCTTGCCTCTTGCTTTGTCTCCAACCATCCAACCTGAGCTGTCCCTCTAATATACTCGTTCCTAAACCTGTCTTTCTTCATCACTCCCAACAAAAATCTTAGCATCAACTCTGCCACCTCCAGCTCCGCCTCATATTTTTTCATCAGTTCCACTGTCTCCAAACCATACAACATAATTAATAATACAAGGTACTGATTTTCCATAAGGACAGTTCGGGGCTGGCATTGTGGTATAGGAGCTTTGTCAAGGTCACGTACAGGCATTCCCCAAAGTGAGACACTCGTGCTACTTAGAGAGCCAGGGTTATGCAAATAATAATGATAATAGTTAACTTTATTTATATAACACTTTTCTAAACAAGGTTACAAAGTGCTTCACAGAACAGGATAAAATTGTTAAAAATGACAAAAAAAAACCTTAAAAAAAATTTTGATGTTCCACAGGGCACACTGTCAGAAAGCCTTGAGCTGGCACACATTCAGTATCTTGGCCCAATGGACACACCAGCAGGGTGGTTCAATGTCAGCAAGAACGGTTGAACTCTGGTCCTCTGGTTTAATAGCAGCCTCTAAACTTGCTACACCATCTTGCTGCTGACGGATGTTTTGTCTGATTCCAAAGCCAAGTCAATTCGAAATGGACATACTGAAACAAAACCTTACTTTATTGGGTTTTTATATTTCAGGAAGTAAGATCAATCAGCAACACATATGTTTGCTCAGGCTTTCATTTACTACTTAATATTATGCCCACAAGAGGCAGCTGGACAACAGAAGTCAAGTCAATTTTATTTGTATAGCCCAGGGGTGGGCAAGCTTATCCAGAAAGGGCCAGTGTGGGTGAAGGTTTTTGTTCCAACCAAGCAGTTACACACCTGATCCCACTAATCAACCAGAAGAGTCTTGGCTGAAGAACTTGATCAACTCTGTGCATAACTGTAGTCCACTGACTTCCAGTTTCTACTGCAGCGATCATTCCAGTTTCCTGTTTGTTGGCATTTGCTATTTACTATGGTATATTTTTCACGATGCCTGTAAGATTTACCATGGATAAATGTCAACGACATGCAGAGAATTGTCGACAGTCTTTCACCGGCACCTACCAGCAAATGGGTGAAAAGTTTCAAGTAGTACATATCAAGTTATGTCTGTAAGTTGTACATATCAAGTCATGTCCACACAATTATGAGGATGAGTGGACAGAGACATAACTTGATATGTACAACTTGAAACTTTTCACCCGTTTGCTGGTAGGTGCCAGTGAAAGTTTGTCAACAGTTCTGTGCATGTCGTTGAAATTTATCCATGGTAAATCTTGCAGGAATAGCGAAAAATATGCCATTGTCAATAGCACACGCCAACAAACAGGAAACTGGTATAACCACTGCAGTACAAATCGGAAGTCAGTGGACTACACTGCATGCACAATTATTAGGCAAGTTGTATTTTTGACGATTCATTTTATTTTTTAACAACTACAGTGCTCTCACTCAACCCAAAATGTTAATAAAGCTCAAACCTGAATATTTAAGAAAGTAAAAGTCAGGTTTTGTCTTTCTTAAGAGAATGTCTCAGTGTGCACAATTATTTGGCAAATATTGGTGTGCAGAATTATTAGGCAACTAAATGAAAAACGAATATTTTCCCATCTCACTTGTTTATTTTCATCCATTAAAGTGAAAATAATGAACAAACAACTGGAAAATTTACAAATAAACATTTCTAACATTTCCACAAAAAAAAAAAATCAGTGACCAATATAGCCACCCTTCTTTTCAATAACCGTCAAAAGCCTTCCATCCATGGAGTCTGTTAATTTCTTTATCTGTTGACAATCAACTTTTTGTGCTGCAGCAACCACAGCCTCCCAGACACTGTTCAGAGAGGTGTACCGTTTTCCTTCATGGTAAATCTCCCGTTTAAGAAGAGCCCACAAGTTCTCAATAGGGTTTAAGTCATGTGAGGACGGGGGCCATGTCATTTTCCTGTCATCTTTAAGGCCTTCACTGGCAAGCCATGCAGTGGAGTACTTTGATGCATGTGATGGAGCATTGTCCTGCATAAAAATCACGGTCTTCTTGAAAGATGCAGGCTTTTTTCTGTACCACTGCTTGAAGAAAGTGTCCTCTAAAAACTGGCAGTAGTTCTGGGAGTTGATTTTAAGTCAAATCTCCAACCCGAAAAGGTCCAACTAGCTCATCTTTAATGATACCAGCCCATACCAGAACCCCACCTCCACCTTGCTGGCGTCTGAATCAAAGTGGAGCTTTGTGCCCATTACTGATCCAGCCACGGGCCCATCCATCTGGTCCGTCAAGAGTCACTCTCATTTCATCAGTTCATAAAACCTTTGAAAAATCTGTCTTCAGGTATTTCTTGGCCCAGTCTTGAAGTTTCAACTTATGTGTCTTGTTCAATGGTGGTCGGATTTGAGCCTTCCTTACCTTGGCCATGTCTCTGAGCACTGAACACCTTGTACTTCTGGGTACTCCAGGTAGGTTACAGTTCTGGAATATGCCAGCACTGGAGGACAATGGGTTCCTAGTAGCTTCACGCTTGATTTTTCGTAAATCTTTGGCAGTTAATTTGCGCCTTTTTTTCCTCAACAAGTTTCTTTCAACCCTGTTGACTTTTTGCAACAAAACGTTTGATAGTTCTGTGATCACAACCCAATATCTTTGCAATTTCAAGCGTGCTGCATCCCTCTGAAAGATTTTTTACAATTTTTGACTTTTCAGAGTCAGTCAAATCTTTTTCCGGCCCATTTTGCCCAAGGAAAAGAATCTGCCTAATAATTATGCACACCTTGATATAGGGTGTTGATCTCCTTAGGCCACACCCTCCCTCATTACACAAATACACATCACCTGATATGCTCAAATCCAATAAGCACTCAAGTTTGTACAGCTTGGAGTTGGAAAATATGCATAAAAATTATGATATGGTCAAAATACTCACTTGCCTAATAATTGTGCAGTTATGCGCAGAGCCGATTAGGTGACACAGGCATGTAATTGCTTGGTTGGAACAAAAACCTTCGCCCACATTGGCCCTTTCTGGGTAAGATTCCCCATATCACAAATTCCAAATTTGCCCCAAGGGGCTTTACTGAAACACAACATCCTGTCCTTAGACCCTTGCATCGGATGAGTTAGCATTAAAATAACACAGATATTACACTAGCTAACATTAAATCTAGACACATTTTATAATAGAGGTCCATACCAATGATAACCCTGGTAAAGGAGCGTTCCTCTCCATTGTCCTCTTGGTACACCATGCTGACAAAGGCTCTGTTAGCTGCTGGCTTCCCCACAGGTGCTCCATGGATCAGATCCTTCAGGGTTTTTACACGCAGATTGCTTGTCTTCTCTGCCAGCACAAAGCTGATGGCATCCATAAGGTTGGACTTGCCTATGATGCACACCCAAACATGTAAGATGTATAAGTAAACTGAATTAAATATTAACGGACATGAAACAATATACAGCAAACAGTCTTGTTAAAACTGAGCACTGAACTTTTTCACGAGAATCATCACGCTCGGTCAGCTGGATGGACTGTTAGTGATTTATTAAAAATGGCCTAAACATCACTATACGAGGCAAATAATAATAATGCCGAATGCTGTTCCTATTTTCAATTAGCATCAGAAAACTCAAATACATTTGACTATACAATGGACAAACAATACAATAACCTTCGTGAATTGAAAACCGATCACCACAAAAAATAACAAAATGTTCTACGTTTTACTATCAAACAAAGATGAATAGGATTTTAATATGACTAAATTCACAATCTACAAAACACGTTATGAATTTTCCAATTCGACGTCACATAAACACTATCGAACTAAATTCGCTGCGAAGATTAGCCAGCCGTTTTGAATGAGGTTAGCTGCTAGCTTGGGTTGAATAAAACTACACATTAGCATAACATACCGGATCCATTGGGTCCGATGATTGCAGTGAACTTGTGAAAAGGTCCAATGATCTGTCTTCCTTTGTAAGACTTGAAGTTTTCGATCTCAATCAGTTTTAAATACCCCATTTTTAGTCGATCCCTCTCCTCTCGCTAATACTGGAGTTTTAGCGTTGTCGCGTCAATTTATGCTAACGGTGATATTCACCTAGAAAGCTATCTAAAATCTAAAAGGGGTAGCATGCACACAAACGCATGAACCCGTCCGGTCAATTTAATGCTGTAATAACCATGCGTTGCATTATGATTGGAAACTTAAGTTAATTAACTCTAAATTATTGACCAATGTTATGAAAATACAACGCTAGCGCTGTGAAAACAATGCGCCATTTTATAATCCTGCAGGAGGAAATTGGAGCGCGCAAGACGCTAAAACTACACAGTTTCTCGCGAGATTTGTTTTACATCACTTTTTCTTTGCCGTGTCCAATTTGTAAAACGGTTTGAGTGGTATACTACTTTCTCATCGGAAAGTTTTTATTTTAGTCCACATTGTTTATAGTTAAATGCTGTATTACGTGCACAGACCCGCATCAAGCACACTTATCACTAACTAGGCTACTTCGTGGTTAATTGGCGTGTTACCATGGTTACCAGGAGCGACCAAACACACGGGAGACGGAAGGGGTGAAGTGCACTCACTGCAGTGCACCGTTTCAATAATAACGCCAATATTTTGACTGAAACCTTACTGCCGGTGGTAAGTGATCTTGGACAAAAATAATTAAAAAAAATCTCGATAGAATAATTGGAAACAAGACAGAAACATCTGCTAGCATCTGTCGGGAGGGGGAAATGCCGTTGAATGCGAAGTTAGTTCTTTATTTGATCCTCAGGGACCACCGTTAATTGCTAGTTTTCTATTCTGCCGTGTAGATTCTTTGATTAATCTGTTGTGTCAGGTACGCCAGCGTTTTTAAATAAGTGAACTAGTTACCTTGCAGAATCGAAAACAAGCAATACACGAGGACCAGAATAAGAACCACTGGTTTAGATTGTGCCAACCTTCACTCTGAGCACTTTCATACATTGTAAATGTAGACCTCCAGGCTGTCCATCTTGATGCCGTCATACTGATTTCATGTGGCTGGAAGCGAAGAGCCCCGGGATGGCTCAGTCAACAGAATCAGTTCTTTTCAAAAGATAAAAAAGGCATCTAGTACAATGTGCTAAATTGAGTTGTACTTTTAAACCAAGCTTGCAGTATGTTGCTTCTCAAAGTTAGAGTTGCTATGCTTTTCATTTCCTTCTGCAGCCTCTCCAGAAGCTTTGAAAATGTACAAAGTAGATTTGCCGGCGGACCAGTCCACTGATGAGGTTATTGAACGTCGGCGGGCGGCAGAGGCAACTCGCAAAACCAGAATTTTCAACACCCGGAGTCGAGTGATTGGCCTCGATATCCATGTTCTGGATCAGCAGGTCAATGAGAAAAAACAACGGCAAAGCATGGAAGAACAACGAGACAAAGCTTTTGGTAAACAAGGGGCAGAAATCAATTTGAGAATTCAACTAATTGATTGACAGCCATAACTCAACGACTCTCTACTTTTCCAATACAATGCAGATAATATGAGAATGAGTCACGATAAAACACTGTTGCAGCAAGAGAAAGATGAGATGGAAAGGCGAGCAACATTGGACAGAGACCTCACGCAGTATTGGGGCATTCATCAACGTGTTGAAGACTCCCGCGATGCGGATCTCAAGTGTGACCTAAAGAGGGCAATCAGGCTCACCATCCCAGAGGCTGAGCTGGGGCCTGCAAGCATGCACTTCTTTCAGGTGGGTTGTATATGATGTCCATGGGCAGACACTCTGTCTACATAAAAATGCTTGTGAATCAGCATCTAGTGGGTTTCAACAAATGTCTGCATAAATGATTCATCCACCCTCCTGCATGTTACTCGTTATTTTCTTGAAAGGGAGAGGGTGTGGGAGAGGAGCAAAAGAAGAGAGCACAGAAAGAGAGAACAAAGAATGATCTGCTGGCCCAGAAAGAAGACAATGAGAAGAGGCACAGTGAGAACAAGAAGAAAGGTGAATGGATACAAACACACAGACTGCATGACCACTGATAGGCTGATATATAGCATGAGCCCTGTAACTCTTATACACGGTTCATGCCTCTGTGCACAATCATACACTTCTACGCAGTGCTCTTATTCCCAGGTGGCATTGATGGATTATCTTCTTAGAAAGCTGTTCTGTGTGTGTGAGTATGTTAAAGTATGTTTTTGGGTAATGAGTAGTGTGGGTGTATAAAGTATGCAGCCCATGATTTCCAGTGTTGTGTATTTGTGCATGTCTTTGTGTGAGTGTGTGTGTGTGTCTATTACAGAGCTGCTCATCGACAAAGAGCTAGTGCATCAGGACCTGAGGGCAGTTCAGCTGGATGTTCTAGAGGTGGAGTGCAAGAAAGCGATGCACTTCGCGCTCAACAACTACAATCGTGCTCTGGTACATGCATGCATGAACACACACATTCATGCACACACGTACATGCAACACACACACAAAAACACCAACATACCATCCACCATTGGATGCTCAAGGCAAAACCCAGTAGGTTGTTGAGCTGTGACAGGGTGTTCTCAGGTTGAACTTTTGAATTATAATAACTAATTACGAATGTTAAATGATGCAAACGCACTTGCTGGGAGACCACCAACTGAATTGGTTGGTGCTAGGCAACGCAGATATAAAAGCTTTGATGTATGCATGAGCCCAGTCTGTTTTTAAAGATCCTTATTTAACGGTCTCTTCAATTGCTTGATTGCACACAGTTGAGCCTTCCATTGGGAGGCCTCATTATAAATTCTTCAAGTCATAACAATTTTCATGTCAATTATGTGGTTTCGCTAATATTCACTCACATGCATGATGCACAAGCAATCACAACTAACTGAATGCAACACAGATCTCTCAGGAGGACGTTCAGCATATGGCTAACCCATCTAAACCCGCTAAAAGCATTAACCACAGATTGGGGATTGGGTTGACTAAGCCTCATCTTAATCAATATCATCAAGTGAAGGATCAATAAACTGATTCTGGGTCAGTGGTCAGACCTAACCTCATCTTATTCTCAACAGACTGATGAGCAATCACAGAAACTGAGAGAGCAGCATAAGAGAGAGGAAGGGGAGGGTCTTGCAGAGATGTGGTACATGCTGACAGAGTGTCCTGAGGCTGCTGAGAGAGAGGTGGGCAGAGTTTGCCCCCCCAGGATTCTAACAGACAGGTGGAAGGGGATGAGCCCAGAGCAGCTGAGCGCCATCCACAAGGAGAGAGAAAAACAGTGCCTGGAGAGACAGGTACTGGAGTCACACTGAAAAACAGTAGAGCTCACATAAAATCAGGCCCCTGTAAACAGTTTATAGTGAGGTCACTGGAGCCCTACAGATTGACTTTCTCTCCCAAGCCACTTCCTTGTTCGGCCTTTCTACAAATGTGCTTTAGAGAATGGAAAATGTACAGCATAGTACCTTCATATTTGCTACTATAGGCATTCCTTTTCATATCAACACTACAAAGTTTGTGGTTAGATTTTTGCTCTCTGGTGTCTTCAGAGGCAGCGTGAAACTGAGAAGATTCAAGATGCTGAGTGGAACTTCCGTCTCATGGAGATGGCCAGAAGAGCAGAAGAGAAGGAGAAGGAAGCGACAAAGCTGCAGCGAGAGAGGAGGATTCAACAAGATGGGTACAACAAGCAGCTGGCTAGACAGCAGCAGGCACAGTGAGTACTGAATACACACACATGCACACAGGCATACACACATTGTTACACTGAAGCATGTTTATCTGAACACAATATTCCTAAATGTAAATAGTGTGTAGACCCACTCGTTCTAATTAGCTTCAATTTGTTCTCTTTTTTTTCTTTAGAAATATGTAGGCGTACTACTTTCATAATGTTGTGTTATGTAAGAAACCCAGCAAGTCAAATTCCTTGTATTTGCATGGCTTATAGTACAAATTCAATTCTAATTTTGATGCACACAACCAGATTTACACCCTTTAAACTGTGGAATAGATAGAAATGTGTATAAGAAATAAGTAACATACAGTAGTTGATGTATAGAAAATATTTTCTTTCAGGATCGAGCCATCATTTCAATAATACTTTTTAGACAGTGACCCACTGCATATTTATTTGTATTTGTCTGTCTCAGTCAGGAGTACCTGATCAAGAAGCTATATACCAATAAACCCAATGCAGACTACTTTAACCAGTTCAACACAAGCTCCCGCTGACTACTTCAACATGGCACTATGGTATTCACACAGGACTAAATACTAGCAAATAAAGTCTATTGATTTGTTACATTCAATATGTCCCACAGTGTCTAGCCCTTTTTGGTCTGTATGTCTCTCTCCTGAGTATTCTTATTGTAGGTAAAATACATGCTTTGATGTGTATAAATGATATGTTCTGATACTGACACCAACCAGAAAGGGACTGCTGTTTTGGTACAGATTGTTCCAGGTGCTTTATTTTTAATTTTATTTCCAGTTACAGTGGTTGATTCATAATGCAGATACAATTATACTGGCCCCATATGCAGCACAAGTCCACTCAAAAGCTGACTCCTTTAACCCTATCCCCCACCCACCCATGCACCCAACTCCTGCCCAGCTGTGTTAATGGTGCACCCTACACACACAAACTTCTCCCCTGAGGTGAAGAATTTCCCTCGGCCTTTTCCCTCCCACCCAGACATCATTATTGGAAATCCATCCGCTTTTATTTTACTGAAGCAGCTGTTGCCATTCTCCTATAAATGCAAAGACTTACTTTTTAAGGTATTTTTATGTATTAAGTATAAAAAGGGGGAATAATGGAAAAGCAAAGGCCAGTGAAGCAAGCTTTCCCTCGACACAATAAAAGCAAAGAGAGCGATGGAGCAGCAGTAGAGTGAGTATCTGTTTTTGTACCCTACACTCATTCTTCATTCAAAGCAAACATTTGCCCTGACACTGACAAACACAGATGTTTAGCAGCAGATAGTCAAGATAGAATATTGGCATATTTTGCGTCATTTATCACTACTGTATGAAAATAGATTTTCTAAAAGTTTTATTTGTCCTGAGTGCATCTGTACAACCAACAAGAGGGAGGTTGCCCAAACTACTCCTTCAGTGCCACTAGCCATGGAAATCCCGCATTTTCTTGATGAGATTGATGAGATTGCCGGTCAGTGATATTTGACCAGCAGCAGGCTATGGATTGAGTAGGGAGCACAGAGACAGTAACTTTGCATATAGCTGTTTCCTGTGATATACACAAATTGGCTCCCGGCCTCGCTGCCTCTCATAACTGCATCAGACCAAGTCTTAACGGATACTCACTGCACTGCGATGCTTTATTTATTTGGTCATGGACATGAGCGCAATCTTAGCTTTTGTTGGAATGTAACTACTACAATCACTATATGACAACAGGAATTAATTTACTTGTTTTTAAACATCTAAGGAACAAAGGAGATTTTTTTTCTTTTTTTCTTTTTTTTTTCAACTATGAACTAATTTTTTTTTCTAAAAGAGCCAAATCTTACTGGAGTTATCTGTCAAATAAGGAAAGTGTGATTTCATCGCATCAGTACAAAGAGAAAATGAACTACTTGCAACATCATTTTAAAATGAACTTATTGCAGGTTTAAAACCTGCAAATGATCACATTTTTTATGAAACAAACGGGCTGGGTTAGTCAAAACAATCTCCAAGGTTTGTATTAACATTCAGCGACACGTTAAAAGCTTTCCTTCCAGGTCTTGTCACATCCATACCAAAACCTGTGTTTTCCATCTCTTCCATACCTGGCCGATGTTTTGTAAGTTTTACCCTCAGAAACTCCAAAATGTTTTTGTTTTTTTTTTGCATCCAAACTCTACCCCTAGCCAGCCCTAGAAAGAATACATTCCATGTCTTATGTAAATACCAACGGCCTGGCTTTACTGTACATCAGATGGCCATCATTAAGCCTTCCTATATCATTAGCTGCATTGATGGGGATCTGAAAATCAAACTGAGAGGGAGACGTCCACAAGACTCCACTCCCTAATCTGTAAAACACATAAATACTGCTCCTTACACAACTTTGTGTAGTGTGAGATGGACAGGTATGGAAAGATTGTTCATTAGCGACAACATTGTTTAATACACCGTAAAAAGAGACAAAGACATATACAGAAAGCTACACGTAGGTCTCCACACAAAAATTACGTTGTCATACCATATTGACATTACACTTCTGGTGAAAAGGCGACAGAATAATGACATCAGTCTGGTGCTCAACGCAGACCCAGCAGGCACAAGAACTTATAAGGAGCATGTACATATCTATAATACTGTATTATGGCTAAATAGATAGATGTAGATGCAGCTATTTACAACACACGCTATTCAGCTTTTTCACAGAAAGTTCCTGTTATGCATCCAGTGATATTTATAAGAAACTTGGCTTCAGTTAGTTTTGAAATCTAGATTTATAGGAAATATGTCAGTCAACAAAAGTCATGAATAACCAAGTCATATAAATGATGTAAAAACGTCGAAAAAGTGGGAAGACAAATAAAAAGTGGCAGATAGGCAAATGCTTGATTTGCATTCAGAAGTTTGTAGAAAAATCTAAAAAAAAAGTCGTCAGTTCAACCCCTGACACATCAAATGGCTTTACGACATAGAAAATGTGAAATCATAAAGAAAATCACATGATAATAATCTAATCTAAGATTTAAGACTGCCCACACCAGCTTGTGCCATCTGTACCCTTACACTAGCTCACAACATCCTCATCTTTTAATGCACTACTCGATAGCACCGTACCTTAAATTCCTTTGATATGTCTACCTATACGAGATTTGACCTTCATTTTTCTACAGAGTAGTTTTTTCCACCTCTTCCTCAATGCAGTATGCCATGATGATACAACGGAGAGAGAGAGAGGGAAAGAGAAATGAGGACAAGAAATGAATGTGTCACTCAGTTATGCTGTAAACCACAGAGATTAGGAGGGAGGGTCGAAGGACATCATCGAGTGAGAGAGTGACTCTATTGTCATGTCAGTCAGACTGGTGTCACACCGTCCACTACTTTGGACACTCCTTTGGTCAAAATAGTCCGGTCGATTGGGCGTCTGCCATGGGCACCTGAATGTCAATGAACTGATTGAGTCAGCGGTCAAAACTATGGAACCTAAAGTCAGTGCGGAACAGGAGCACATGGCCACATGTGTGTTGACATGTTTTGGTCTGAGGGCTATCCTACTGGGAGTTAATCCAAGATGGCAACTGAGTTGGGCAGGCCGTTGTTGGTCTGGGAGAGCAGGGTGGGGGTGAGGTGGGAGCTGTCCGGTAGGCCCTGTAGTGGCTCTTGAACTTCGCTGGGCCGGCTGTACTGGCTGGCCAGGGACTCATCTATGTTGAGCTCGGTGGTAACGGCACTGCTGCCGTTGTAATCTAGGTTGTCCTCACTGCACAGTTTACTCTCATCGCACAGGGATGGCTGGCTGTCTCCACACTTCAACTCATTGTCACTACAAGGAGTGGAGGACCGGGTGAGAGTAAGAGAGTGACCAAGAGATAGAGGTTCAAAAGTGAGAGATATTTTCACTGGACTGCTAATGGTCTCCATTACAAGAAGCATTATTTACACATAACATGATTTAGCAAGTCTTTTCTTTTTCGGATTTTTCCCCTTTTTCCTCTCCAATTGTATTTGGCCAATTACCCCACTCTTCTGAGCCGTCCCGGTCGCTGCTCCACCCCCTCTGCAGGGGAGGGCTGCAGACTACCACATGCCTCCTCCGATACATGTGGAGTCGCCAGCTGCTTTTTTTCACCTGACAGTGAGAAGTTTTGCCAGGGGGACGTAGCGCGTGGGAGGATCACGCTATTCCCCCACGACCAACCAGAGGAGGCGCTAGTGTAGCGGCCAGGACACATACCCACATCCGGCTTCCCACCCACAGACACAGCCACTTGTGTCTGTAGGGACATCTGACCAAGCCGGAGGTAACACGAGGATTCGAACTGGCGATCCTGGTGTTGGTAGGCAACGGAATTGACCACTACACTACCTAGACGCTCAGCAAGCATTTCCTTAACTGTAAATTGTATGCTGCCTCAGAAATCTAAAATGAATGAAAACTGATAAAAAGAATATACTATAATTAATCAAAACAACACAGCAAGAAGATAAAGTAGGTGTTTGCAGAGGGATGATTACGGGGAGAAACTAATTCATAGAGGAGAAAATGGGAATAACTGTACATGAAAAAAGGAAGCATGCACCAGTAAGCACATCACAGCATACCTTTCTAGAGATCTGTAAAGCAGGAGCAGGGCATTTAGGAGAAGTGTGAAAGCATAAGGAACACATGAGAAACAACAGGGATTGAACCGGCATTGTGTTAGGATCTAGCAGTGAAATGATCAGTAGAAATACAACTCACTCAGGAAATGACACGTCTAAAAAAAAGACTGAAATCAACAAACCTGTACTCTCCAAAGGTCTCATCCTTCATAGGGCGTGCTTCCGAGTCCATTGGACCCTCCTCTTTATCTTTTACTAAGAGAGAGGGAGAGATTATTGGATTTCATTATCAGTCCATTTATCAGTCAGATGTTCACCACTTTGCTCTCTAATCCACTGAGAAGCTGATAATGATAGTCTGTCAGATGCCAGATGTCAGGGAGATAGCAGCAGTGACGATTCAATTAAATTAACTTCAATTCAATAAAAAATGTATACAGAAGAGTGAATGGAGAATCTGATACAGGTTAATAACGGCTACAAAAAATGTGGCGTTGTTTTATGTGGTGGGTAGTCTTAGTTTATTTCTATTTTGACCAGTCTGGTTGAATAATACAGAATGCACATCATGAAGAACACATGGTTGAGAACAGAACAATTAAAATTTTTTAAATTATTCAAAGCTAAAAATTCTAATGAAAGGGGGTATGGTGATAGGAATTAACTAATTAGTCCTTCTTGGTTACATTGGGACTAGTTAATTCTTCCCTTTTTGGGGGGGATTCCCCCCCTTTTTCTCCCTAATTGTTTCCAGCCAATTACCCCACTCTTCCGAACCATCCCGATGTCTGCTCCACCCCCTCTGCTGATCCGGAGAGGGCTGTAGACTACCACATGCCTTCTCTGATACATGTGGAGTCACCAGCCGCTTCTTTTCACCTGACAGTGAGGAGTTTCGCCAGGGGGATGTAGCATGTGGGAGGATCACGCTATTCCCCCCAGTCCCCCCCAACCCCCCGAACAGAGGAGGCACTAGTGCAGCAACCAGAACACATACCCACATCCGGCCTCCCACCCGTGTCTGTAGGGCGCCCGACCAAGCTGGAGGTAACATGGGGATTCAAACCGCCGATCCCCATGTTGGTAGGCAACGGAACAGACCGCCACGCTGGGTGGCATGGTTTATGTAGACAATCGAATATCAGTGACAGCCATGGTCACTGACATTTGATTGTCTACAAAGGTTGGTTAGTCTGGTGCATGTCTCTTACCAGTCAAACTGCTCTCTCTCTCTCTCTCTCTCTCTCTCTCTCTCTCTCTCTCTCTCTCTCTCTCTCTCTCTCTCTCTCATGATTTGATGCATTATCAGTGAGATTTGTCACAGAATGGGTTAAAGATGGCCAATTCTCCTTTTCAAAGTCGGAAAGTACAGGTCTAAATAATGCAATGTTGGACCTTCCTTTTGTATGCTACAAAAAGTTGCAAGCCGAGTTGGAAGACAATCTTATAGCTGGAAGCATATGCAAGTTTTTGAAATAGCATACTGTAACTACGTAAATACTTTGGACTTATCCAAGATTCATTCTTAGCACCTGTTGCTAATAACCCTGACTTTGAATGTACTTGTACAGATATAGGGTTTACAGATCGGAAGGCTGCTGGCATCACAAAAATTCACGATATACATCTGGGTGATGCATTAAAGTCTTTTCAGCAATTACAGGAAGAGTTTCATATTCCTCAAGTGCACGTTTATCATTACCCACAAATCGGGAGTTATTTGAATTCAATTCCATATTATAAAAGTGGCAGAAAGCTGAATATTCTGGATTATGCAAGCTGCAACACATAAGAAAGTGATAATTTATATATTCATCTATCCATTATCCAAACCGCTTGTCCTGCTCTCAGGGTCGCAGGAGCCTATTCTAGCAGTCACTGGGCAGCAGGTGGGGAGACACCCTGAACAGGCCGCTAGTCCATCACAGGGCCGACACACACATTCACACCTAGGGACAATTTAGTACGGCCAAATCACCTGACCTACATGTCTTTGGACTGTGGGAGGAAACCGGAGCACCCGGAGGAAACCCACGCAGGCAGAGGGAGAACATGCAAACTCAACACAGAGGACCCGGGATGACCCCCAAGGTTCGACTGCCCCAGGGCTCGAACCCAGGACCTTCTTGCTGTGAGGCAACCGCACTAACCCCTGCGCCACCGTGCCACTCTATATAAATATACTTATTATAATGGTGTTCATCTGGATGACCAGACTTGGTGCAGTTTTGTACAATGGCAAAAAAAAATTACTAGATCAGACAAATCACATGAAACACAATATAAGATAATAAATTGCATGTGATTCCTGAAATACGTAGTCAATATGATGAGTCATGCTCTGCAGCATGCTGCAAGTACCAAAAACATCCTGGCACTTATTTTCATTTAATGTGGTCATGTCCATCGATCACAGCATTCTGGTCTTCTGTCCAAATAGAGATTGAGAAATGTCATGCCATTAGAATAGTAATGGATCCAAAACTACGTATTCTCGGTGTTAGCTCCTCGTCTGGTGAAAAGACAAAGTTGCAAAGTATTATGCTGCATGCTGCACACCTTTCAATCCTGCACCTTTGGCTTGATGTACATCCACCTATGTTATCAACGTGGCATGATAAATTACTAAATTACTATCAATTCTTCCTTACAAAAGGTTGTCCACTGTATTACAAGGAACCTTGGATGAGTTTGTAAAAGAGTGGTGCCCCCTCAGTATGTATTTTGGTGTGAGTGGCCAGCAATAACCTGTATTGGAGTAGATTGAGCTTAATTTTCTCATTAAGCATTTTCTGTTGTTAATTTCTCCTTGTGTTTTATGGGTTGTTTGTCTTTTTGTTTTGCATATATGTGTTCATGTTTGGACAGCAGTATAAGAAGGGCATGTATTTAATTTGACCATATGTGTATGTTGCTCTCCTGACATGTTCTGTTTTGCTCTCTTAAAAAAAAAGGTAAAATAAAAAAACCCCAACACACTGCTCTACATGTCTGCAGCTACCCATGTGTGCTGGGATCATTTCAAATGCTCATATGTTAACTCGTACGCTCCCTGGTTTTTCACTGCAGTCTACCAGTGCAGTCTTACTCCCTAGACATGATTAAACGATGCATCTTATCAGTGTCAATCAGCTGCTTGGTGTGCTTGGCCAAGTGGAAACCCACGAATCTGAAGTATTTGCTGCCATTGAAACCAACTATTTGCCCAGGGTACAAAGGGCTGGTCGGGGAGGGTTTCTAATGAAGTAAATGCCTCATTCAGCTAACTTCCTTCCATTGTGAAGCATGCTATTTGCTGTGGCCCAATCCTCATTGCTGGGCTTTTCCTAACCAAAAAAAAAGTCTATGTGAACTTACACAGCACTAACAAAGAGAACACTGACCCACAAGACCCCAAAGTAAGTCAAGTCCATTTTAATTGTATAGCCCAGCGTTTCTCAAACCTCTCCTGGCGGGCCACTTGTCCTGCATGTTTTAGATCTCTCCCTGCTCCAACACAGCTGATTTAAATGATCAGTTTTGTTATTAGGCAGTTTTGGGAGCTCATAACGAGTTGATCATTTGAATCAGCTGTGTTGGAGCAGGGAGCGATCTAAAACATGCAGGACAAGTGGTCCACCAGGAAAGGTTTGAGAAACGCTGGTATAGCCCCATATCACAAATCACAAATTTGCCCCCAGGGACTTTAAAGCAACACAACATCCTGTCCTTAGACCCTCACATTGGGTAAGGAACAACTCCCTAATAAAAAAAAAACCCTTTAACAGGGAGAAAAAATAGAAAGAAACCTCAGGGAGAGCAAAGGAAAGTAACGTCCTTGCTTCTGCTGCATAAGTAGTTTGCTCCAAACATGCATTCCCTGTGATAAAGCCTCATTTTCTTTAAAAGATGTAGACAAAGGATCGTGAGGTACAGTTGAGGTTTGCATGATTAACATAATCAAAGGCCACCAACATGTCTTCCAGGCAAGCCACATAATGCTACTTGACATCTGTTATGTGCTGCTTAATTCTCAAAATGGATGAGGACAGACTGTGTAAGGGATGTTATCAGTCAGCGCTTCAGAAAAAAAGGCTCATCAAGACTTTCGCTGTGTTATTTTGATCAACATTATACAAATCAGTTAGTGTCCTTGGTTTTTTTTTTCATTGATGCTCTCCACTGATGTAGTTTTACCTTTTTAGGTGGGTGAGACCTACCTGAATACTTCCCCCCTTTACTCCTCTTGATAAAGCAGAGGATGAGCAATAACAGCAGCAGCAGCACGATGGCACTCACGAGCCCAATGAACCAACCCTGTGTAGCAAAACCTGCAGCCACCTCTTTCACTTCTTCAGAGCAGGAGAAAGAGAGAGCGTTGAAGGGGACAAGGAAAGAGAGCGCGAGAGAGAGACAGAGAGAGAGAGAGAGAGAGAGAGAGAAAGAGAGAGAGAGCACATTTTTACAGGGGAAACAGGATGGAAGGGGGGATGCAAGCAGGGCAAGGGACAGAACTGAGAGAATGATAAAGGGGGCGAAGAGAGATTAAGAAGAGAGCAGGCATTAGAGCGAAACAGAGAGATATAGAGCTCATGGCGGCTCCGTCAGATGGCTCTGTCAGATGAAGTAAGCAAAGTGTGAAGGAACCAAAAAATAGGTAGCAATGTCCTACGTAAACAGAACTAATGGCTCATTTCATTTGCCTCACCGAGCTGTCATTTCACTGGAGACTTTGAAAGCACTTCACAGGGAGCGCAGGAAGCAGTAGGACTTTCTACTTGACCAGGCTTTGTGTGCAGATCTATAAAGCTGAGTTGAGGTGTACAGGACAAAAGAAAGAGGCATGAATGGGGCTCAAGTGTTGATAGTACCTGTCCCTTCAGTTTGAATGTTGGCTTCCCAGAGGGTGGCGTTGCTGAAGGTGACGCGAAAGCGGTAACTGGAGCCAGGAGACAGGCCCTGGAGCTCGTAGAAAGACTGGGTGGAATTTACCTTCTCTGACTGCTTCCATTTATCACCACCTACAGAGACACAACTCGCATTTAAGATTCCCTGCTGTTTTTCAGCCCTGTGAAACTACATCCATATGCATAATATTACGAACTATTCTTTACCATTCTTCTTGAGGTATTGGATTTGAAAGCCCACATTTCTGTGTCTCTCTTTGGTCACCCAACTGAAGTTGACTGACTTCTCTCCAACAGACAGGCTGAAGTTGGCAGGAGGGACTGGAATGAAATTAGACAAGAGAAGCATCAAAATCACCTCTGGGTATTAGCATAAAACAATACTCATACATCTGAGAGCATGCTTATGCTAACGGACAAGGTAATCAGCTCGCAGTTATACCTCCGTCCAGGGTGGTGGCGCCCTCTCTCATGATGGTCTCTCCATCTCCGGCCCCAGTGCGGCCCCTCAGGTAGAAGCGGTAGGGGCTATGGCGGTCCAGGCCCTTCAGGGTGAGGTGGGTTGTTGTGGGGTCATCCATTTGCTCCACCTGCACAGGGCTGTCGTTGCTCTCTGTGACTGAACACCACGCAACCCCAGAATGCAATGTTTAATCATTACTGGACTGTTGACATATCCATCTGTGTGTGTGACATGTGACTGACTGATAAGCATCATTAACAGGCACTTATATTGACTTTTATCCCAGTACTATTGATCTTTTTGGAGTATACCATCTTGTGCCTTGGCTATACTGTCATCTGTCTCGTGTTTTCTTTTTTTGCGAGCCATAAAAGCACATATTAAGCAGAATAATTTAAATTCACTGGAGGCCAATTTTGATCAGATATTCAATGTGGATGAAGATCGAGTGTAACTGCTACTCACTCTGCTGGTACTGCAATAGATATCCTATGAGGATTCCATTGGGCTGGGCAGGAGGGGTCCAGTGCAGAGTGATCTCTGTCTCTGCTGGACTGTCCAGGAGTAAGGACATGGGAGGGCCAGGAGCTAGCAGTAAGACAATTGTGATTTAATAAAATGCGCTTTGCTAAGTAAACGACAGACTGTCAAATAATTTTAGCCGTATCGTGTGTTTTTTTCCACATCTTGCATGCTCAGTAATATGCATTCCCATCTACTTTTCACCCTTTCTCTTTCCTTGCTGCTCATCCTCCCTCTCTCACTGGATATCAGCATCAGCACTTTCTTGGCTCCCCTTTTCTGCCCTCTCTTTCTCCCACCTATCTTCCTCTCCTTTACAGCCCTCTCTTCCTGGCTCTCACTGAGCCCCCCACCCCATTCAGTTGTCACCCTTCTCTTCTCTCCACACATATCCGCCCCCCTCACCTCCCTCATCGGTCTGGAAGGACAGAGGCTCAGATGGAGGGCCATATCCTTTGCTGTTGAATACAACGACAGTCAGAGTGTAGCGGGAGTATGGTCGGAGGCCGCTGATCACCCTCTCCTCCTCATTGGCCCCTGTCACCACCACCAAGGTGGTCTCTGGTTCCCTGGCCCTCCGGCCGCGGTGGTGGCCCCTGGAGCCAAGCCGGGTCACATGGATCTGAAGCCAAAGAGACAGATAGACGGTGAGAAGGGTGAAAAGAGGGTATCATGAAGTTTGCTGTTAAAACTGCTTCCTCGCTGATATCACATTTCCCCATAGTGGCTTCGAAGGCAAGAAAAACAGCTTAATCTGTTTTCTAGGTTAATGGCATGCATATATTTTAATACTTTGGAATATTCGCAATACCTCAAATGAACCATGACTGTATTGAAACCTTTAAAAAACAGATTCTTTTTTTTATGGCATGATTGCCATTAAACCACTATTAAATCTGGATGCCTTAAAGCAGGGGTCTCAAACTCAAATTACCTGGGGGCCACTTGAGAGGTGGTATATGGAGGAGGGCCAGTGCAATGGGGATGGGGGAAAAAAACTATTCGACTATATAACCTTCACACCGTTTTTTATTATTATCTTTATAATTATCTTGAACTTTTTTCAGAGTTTTCACATGAATAGGTAACTATGTACATAGTGTAGCATAGCCTAGGTCTACATATTTAGCCTACTTCTTGCCAGAAACCTGGCACTTCTTCTGCTGACACAGGTGAGGCACATCTGCGTTCAGGGACTGGGCAGTGGACACCCTGAGGAGAACCTGGAGATGTTCATTGGTAAGTCTGGACCTATGCTTTGATTTATCAAAGTTCATAGTTGAGAACAGTTTCTCACACAGGTAAGTGCTGCCGAAAAGACACATGACCTGCCTGAACAGTTTGGACAACTATGGGAATGTTTTGGGAAGCTCTCTGGAAAACTGTCCAAGCATCTCCTGATTCCTTGTGTCTCCCTGAACTTTGCCGTGAGCTCAGTGTTGCAATGCAAGTCTATGCGCTCCATTTGAAATGTGCTTGGAGCACTGTCCACATCAAAGGAGAAGGGGGTCTGAAAATAACTGGAAAGTGGTGCTGTGAGTCTTAAAATCAGAAAAGTGATGCTCAAACTCTTGCTGCAGATTGTCAATGGCAGTCACATACTCATCAGCATTGGCTCTGGCACCATCATCAATAATTGACTGGCATGTCGGGAAGTGGACAAATCTTTCGTCTGTGAGCTGTTTTCCATAGTCTGAGTTTCACAGAGAAGGCTTTCACACTATCAAATGCTACGGCGACAAGTTGGTCTGGCCCCTGCAGTTTTAAATTAAGAGTGTTAAGTGCCGGTGTGATATCAACTAAGAAAGCTAAATCCATGAGCCATTTTGGATCATCAATCTCAGGAACATGTAGCCTGCCTTCTTTCAGGAATTCTCTGATCACCTCCCTCAATTCAAAAAACCTTTTCAGGACACTGCCCCTGCTCAACCAGCACACTTCTGTGAAGTAAACACATCTCTCTATATGTTGCATCTATTTCCCCCAGAAATGCACAGAACTGATGGTGTTGTAAACCTCTTGATCTGATGTAATTAATGCATTTCACCACAACAGTCATATTAACACTGTCAAACTTCAAGCATTTGCAGCAGAGTGCCTGCTGGTGAATGATGCAGTGCAATGCAATTGTGGGATCTACATTCTCTTCCGCCAGCTTTCTTTGAATCAGTGCTACAAGCCCTTTTTTTTCTCCTCGTCACTGATGGGGCACCATCAGTGGGGATTCCTGCCAATTTATTCCAGGGTAAACCAGAACCCTCAATTGCCTTGCACAGCACCTGAAATATATATTTGGCTGTAGTCTTTCCCTGCACTGGATATAGCAGTTCTTCTGTTAACTCAAAACTTGCCTCAAGGGGCTTTACAGCAACACAACATCCTGCCCTTAGACCTTCGCACTGGATAAGGAACAACTCCCTAAAAAAAAAAAAAACTTTAAGAGGGAGAAAAAAAATAGGAAGAAACCTCAGGGAGAGCCACAGAGGAGGGATCTCTCTCCCAAGACAGACAACGTGCAATGGATGTTGTGTTTACACAATTTACACAATACAACATTGAAAGAGGATAACAGAATTCTAATGGAATTATAAAATGTATGAAGAATGTGATGAGCAGGATGCCAAACAGTGTCCAGACGCCACCGGAACAGCCCAGGACCCGAGCCACGCGACCATCACCATGTAAAAAAATAAATAAAATTAGTTACACGTCTTAGTGATACCCCTTACAAATATAGCGAGCCCAGCATTGTCATTTACATGTGCTTTCATCCAGTGCCAAAGAATAATGCCTGAAATTGTTTGCTTTAGTGCACAATTTAAGAGCATACACTCATGTGATATGGCTTAAGAGTTTTCTTATCGTATGAAAACTCTAAGCCATATCACATGAGTGTATGCTCTTAGTCTGTTAATGATGGTGTTTGTGTATACTTCCATGTATCATGAATGAGAGTTCTTGATATGTGTGTGTGTGTGTGTGTGTGTGTGTGTGTGTGTGTGTGTGTGTGTGTGTGTGTGTGTGTGTGTGTGTTGTGACTATGACTGATTCAATGCACATGTGTAGCATGGCTGTTTATGGGATGCATTAGTTGTCGGTTGCTGTGCTGAACTGTGTCTCCGTCTAGCTATGTCTGGAATTATTGAGATGTACACACAAATTGTGCATACTGCATCGCTGTAATTGTTTACTGTAGTATGCTGCCTTTGAAAATGCTACTTTTCAAGCCCCTCAAGGATTTTTAGGCAATTCTCCTTCACATCCATCCATCCATCCGTTATCTGAACCGCTTATCCTGCTCTCAGGGATGCTGGAGCCTATTCCACCAATTGTTGGGCGGCCGGCAGGTGGGGAGACACACTGAACAGGCCCTAAGGCCACCACAGGGCCCACAGGGTCCCCCCCCCCCCCCACACACACACACACACACACACACACTCTTTGGACTGCGGGAGGAAACCGGACCCCCGGAGGAAATCCACGCAGACATGGGGAGAACATGCAAACTCGACACAGAGACTGACCCGTGATGACCCACAAAGGTTGGACTATCCCGGGGCTCGAACCCAGGACCTTCTTGCTGTGAGGCAACCGCACTAACCACTGCGCCACCATGCTGCCCTCTCCTTCACATTTTCTTCCAAATTGTTTTTGCATCTTTTTTTATGTGTGTAGATAAAGAAACAAAACAAACCGAAGTGGAACAATTGTCTGTAAATGTGACCTGACAGCTCGCTGATCTGTTCTGCCATGGTATTTGGGCCGAGACTGACGTTTCCGAATAAAGATGCCTTCTCTGAGCAAACGATATTCACTACTTGCAGCATGCAGTCTCTCACAAACTGTCCCTTCCCCGGATGTGGATATGTGACCTAGTTGCTGCACTAGCGCCTCCTCTGGCCGGTCCGGGCGCCTGTTCGCGGGGGAGGGGGAATTAAGGGGTACAGCGTGATCCTCCCACACTCTACGTCCCCCTGGTGAAACTCCTCATTGTCAGGTGAAAAGAAGCGGCTGGCGACTCCACATGTATCGGAGAAGGCATGTGGTAGTCGGCAGCCCTCCCCAGATTGGCAGAGTGGGTGGAGCAGTGACCGGGACGGCTCAGAAGAGTGGAGTAATTGGCCGGATACAACTGGGAGAAAAGACACACACACACACACACACACACACACACACACACACACACACACACACACACACACACACACACACACACACACACACACACACACACACACACAAACACAAACAGAATGCTGCGCTTGTCGTCAAGCTGTCAGCAACACAAGCGGATGGTCCATAGTAACTACTCCACCGCCACATACGTGACTGTCATTGCGTAACTGTCAACACCCATTCTACAGCTATGTGAGTTATGAGAAAATACGTAAAGATTAACAGCAAACTCTAAAATGCATTTGAAGAAACCAGGATCTCAAGGTCAAATTTCAATTGTTCGCTGAGAAATTTCACACATACGAGGATTTTAACTCATGTTCTTAATGCAAAAAAAGTACAAGAGAAAAACAGAACACATTAGACAATCTAAGAATATCTAAAAGATCGTTTTAGTTGGGGGGGGGCGACTAAGGATTTAGTTCATGACAGGTGCTCTTCTGTACAGGGAGCAAAAAGCTTGTAATATCAGTTTCAGGTTTCGGACCAAATTTGGGGCGTAGGACGCAATAATTTCCTGCAAATGTGTGATTGTAAACCACCAAGAGATGTGTTCACCTGAGCCCCTGCCATACTTTGCTTTCTTCTGGTACGACTGCATTCAAACCATGTTAGTATTTGCACAATGTCAGCCGCTGGTAATCTGGCATGGAAATGCAGGGTGCGTGTCGGCCAATGACAATAATATTTCATAGGATTTGGGAGAAAAAGGGGGGGGGGGAGAAACTGTCCCTCTGTAAATGGCTTGCCAACCTTCACTATCGCCTCGCTTACCACGTAGCTAGCTTCGACAGCTGCATCACAGTCTTTTTGGCTTTGTGTGAAAAAAGTTCTGCTGACAGGACAGACTTTTTTTGAAAGTGTGCTGCCTTTCTCCCCCTCTCCTCGCCTTTGAACGGATCATACTCCTCTGCATGTTAAGTAGTGTAATGTCACTTCAGATTAAAATCCTTCAGGATGGCAACTTTTTCCTTGCAGATTAGACAGATCGCAGTGAAGAAGTAGTCGCATGTCCAATTCTCTTGGACCTGTCGGTGCTCCTGGTCAACTTTTCTTTTGGCTTTTGAAAATGACATTTTTACAAAACATCTGCAAGCAGTAACAACAATTTACGTTACTAAGCTCACGCGAGATATTTCGCAGTGGGCTGGCCTACTGGGTCTATGTACTCACGTTGCCTGGCTACACGGTGTGTGTGTGTGTGTGTGTCTATGAATGAGAGAGAGAGAGAGAGAGAGAGAGTGCTGCAAAACTGACATTAGGCTACATCATCTGCAACTGACCTCACAACTAATCTTAACTGAGTACTTAGAACTAGAAACAGAAACATTTAGCACAAAAAAAACACAAAGTAGTATACAAAATGGATACACACTCTGGATCTCTTAATAAATCTAAAACATAGCACGGGCTGCACAAAACTGCCTTGTGGGCACGGGCTGGTAGTTTGAGACCCCTGCCTCAAAGGGTTTGAAGAGATTAAAGTGAAATTAAGTGACCTCTGTAGTGTAAGAGATAAGTAGTATGACCAGAAGTGTCATATTTCTTGGAGGTTAGGTCTGTCTGTCTGCTGCAAACTCAGAGTATGTATTATTCATGAAGGCTGGGCTTGAATATGTTTGGGCAAACAACAGAATCAGTACCTTGTACCCGAGCAGGTGTCCTCTGACTTTCTCTTTGTCTACTGCTGCCCAGGTTACCCTTATTGCCGTGCTGTTCTGTAACATCACTCCCACATCTATAGGAGCCTCCAGGGGAACTGAGGGAGACAAAGACACAGGACGGGTAAAACAGAATAGAGGGTGATGAATGGGAGAGAGTAGCCGACAAAGAGGAAGTTTAGAATCAATTCAAGGGGCAAATGTTGGCGTTAATACTATGAAACTGGGTTTTACCATCCTCTCCAGAATAGCCAATGACGGGGTCGGGCTCAGGTCCCTCCCCTTTCTGATTGACTGCCTGGACTTTCATTTCGAAGGCGGAGAAGTTCCCTATGTCATTGACAATGAAGGGTGGTTTATTGGTGAGACTGGTGTGCCAGGAAGGCCCGCTGCCCAAAACTCGCCTCCACAGCACTCGGTACTGGAAATCCGGCCCATTGAAGCTGCGCCTGTCCATTTCCTGGAATGAGCAGGATAGCAGCCGATCAGACAAATAGGCACCAAAACTTAAAAACAAGTCATTTGACATTTCAGAAAATCCCAAGCACAGATAGTAGATATGCAGTACCTGCCAGATGATGACCAGACTGTCTGGGTCTCTGGACTCACTCCTCACATTTTCTGGGTTATTGTCTGGTGCTGTGGAAATGGCATACACAAAATAACACTACAATAAGGGGTGAGCGATATATCGAATATAATCGATGTACTTCGAAAATAAAAAACAAAAAACAAAACTCATACATAGTACATCGCACACACTTGCCCTTCTGGCATAGATAAAGTTGTCTGAATCTGAATCTGAATCAGACCCCTCTCCTGGGCGAGTGTGTGTGATGTTTATAGGTGAGGCATGTGTTTTTGTATCTGGAGGGAACAGGGAAAGAGCCTGGAAAGCGCGAAAAAAGCGAAGCGCCGAAGCAGGTTTATACCTGTTGAGTTCAGAAACGGTAATAGAAAATGGGGGCGGACGAATTGGTTCCAGAAAGAAACAGCACTGGATTTGATGCTTCGAGCGCAATTTTTCCCACGGCGCATGCACAACTGCTGCCGCGGGCATGAATTGTGGTCACTCACTCACTCACTCTTGGGTGACCTGAGATGTTTAGTAGGACACGCTCGTAACTGATGTATAGACACATGGAGGGCAACAAATAAGGACAAGTAGCGCCGTTTGTCTGGGCAGTTTTATGCTTGTTGTTAAGGGTCTTTGTTGAGCTTGAGCGCTTTAGAACTAGGCTACAGTATATAGGCCTACGTCATGCAATTGTTTATTGTCATTTAACAGCTGTTTAAAGCCTATGTGTGCAATTACCTAGTTTGAATAAACACTGTTCTGTTAAATTCAACTTGGTTGTGATTTCCCCCTTTTTTTATGGTGGGAGGAAACCCACGCAAACGCAGGGAGAACATGCAAACTCCACACAGAAAGGACCTGGGACAGGCTTAGGTTCAAAACCAGGAGTTGGGTTTATTATAACTATACCATGACACTGAAAACATTATTAGGCTGTTTAAATAAAAAGGACAATATTCATAAACAGCTGTCATGGCCCTTACCTTCAGCAGGTGTGCTATGGAGTTCTGTAGGCTTGCTTGTGTCACTTACACCCACTTCATTGATGGCATAGACCCGAAAACGATAGGACATGTAGGGCTGCAGAGAGAGGTGAGCACTCCTCTTGTTTCCACCTACTCTCTTCAG